>NW_011494734.1:3428523-3465131 GCF_000754665.1 Bison bison bison
CAAACTGTGGAAAATTCTTCAAAAGATGGGAATACCAGACCACTTTACCTGTCTCCTGAGAAATCTGTATGCAGATCAAGAAGCAACAGTTAGAACTGAATGGACTGGTTCAAAATTAGAAAAGGAGTACATCAAGGCTGTATATTGTCACCCAGCTTATTTAACTTATATGCAGAGTTTGTCATGCTAAATGCCAGGCTGAATGACTCACAAGCTGGAATTAAAATTGCTGGGAGAAATATCAACAACCTCAGATATGCAGATTGTACCATTCTAGTGGCAGAAAGTGAAGAAGAACTAAAGAGCTTCTTGATGGGGGTGAAAGAGGAGAGTAAAAAGTTGGCTTAAAACTCAACATTCAAAAAACTTAAGATCATGGCATCTGGTCCCATCACTTCATGGCAAATAATGGGGAAAAAGTGGAAACCGTGTCTGATTTTATTTGCTTTGGCTCCAAAAATCACTGCAGATGGTATGTGCAGCCACAAAATTAAAAGACGTTTGCTCCTTGGAAGAAAAGCTATGATAAACCTAGACAGCATATTAAAAAGCAGAGACATCATTTGGCCAACAAAGGTCCATCTAGTCAAAGCTATGGTTTTTCCAGTATTCATGTATGGATGTGAGAGTTGGGCTGTAAAAAAGGCTAAGCACCAAAGAATTGGTGCTTTCAAACTGTCATACTGGAGAAGACTCTTGAGAGTCCCTTGGACAGCAGGAGATCAAACCAGTCAATCCTAAAGGAAATCAACCTTCCATGTTCACTGGAAGCACTGATGTTGAAGCACCATTACTTTGGCCACCTGATATGAACAGCCAACTCGTTGGAAAAGACCCTAATGTTGGGAAAGATTGACGGCAAGAGAAGGGGGCAACAGAGAATAGATGGTTGGATGGCATCACCAACTCAATGGATATGAGTTTGAGCAAAGTCTGGGAAATAGTGGAGGACAGGGAAGCCAGTGTGCTGCAGTCCATGGGGTCGCAACAAGTTGGACATAGCTGCTGAACAATAACAAGGGTCTTTAAAAGGGTAACTATGGCAAATGGATGGGGAAACAGTGGAAACAGTGACAGACTTTATTTTCGTGGGCTCCAAAATCACTACAGATGGTGACTGCAGCCATGAAATTAAAAGACGCTTACTCCTTGGAAGAGAAGCTATGACCAACCTAGACAGCATATTAAAAAGCAGAGACATTACTTTGCCAACAAAGGTTCATCTAGTCAAAGCTATGGTTTTTCCAGTAGTCATGTATGGATGTGAGAGCTAGACTATAAAGAAAGCTGAGCACCAAAGAATTGATGCTTTTGAACTGTGGTATTGGAAGAGACTCTTGAGAGTCCCTTGGACTGCAAGGAGATCCAACCAGTCCATCCTAAAGGAAATCATTCCTGAATAGTCATTGGAAGGACTGATGCTGAAGCTGAAAATTCAATACTTTGGCCACCTGATGTGACTAACTGACTCATTTGAAAAGACCCTGATGCTGGGAAAGATTGAAGGCATGAGGAGAAGAGGACAGGATGAGATGGTTGGATGGCATCACCTACTCAATGGACATGAGTTTGAGTAAGCTAAGGGAGTTGGCAATGGACAGGGAGGCCTGGCGTGCTGCAGTCCATGGGGTTACAAAGAGTCGGACACAACTGAGCGACTGAACTGAACTGAAAGTAAAATGAGGTCATTGGCGTGGGCCCTAATCCCATATGACTGATGTCTTTAAAGAAGAAGATATTAGGACATAGGTACAGAGGTAAAGACCCAGGGAGAAGACAGTCATGTACAAAGCCAAGGAGAGAAAGAGGCCACAGAAGAAACCACCTCTACTGACACCTTCATCGCAGACTACATGCCTCCAGAACTCTGAGAAAATACATTTCTGTTGTTTAAGTCACCCAGTCTGTGCAGTTTGCTACGGCAGTCCTAGCACACTAACACACCTTCCCAACACATCTGTCTGACAGATGAGGAAGTGAAGGCTCAGAGAGATCACCTAACTCGCCAGCTATTCGCAGAGAGGCTTCAATTGAGGCTGAGTGAAGACCTATCAAATCCAGGCTGAATGAAGATCTTTTCTGCCTCTGGTTTCTGGTGTAATAGCAGCCTGAAAAATGGATGTCAGAAGGAGGAAAAGGACAAGAATTCTGGAAACAAGCAGGACACAGATTTAGGAGGTTGTGGTGAACAGGGACAACTGGAAATATGAGCTGAAACAAAATGAACACTAAGAATAAGCAAATGCTTCAACAGTGATGAATGAAAGGTAAGCTGACTCAGCAAACAGAATCTGAACAAAGGCACTTCTGAATTCCAACCAGTGCTTGACTCATAGAGAACAACTATTGGGTGTTAGATAGGCTTGAGGACGTATTGGACAACACAGGGAATATAGCCAATATTTTGTAATAACTGTTACTGGAGAGTGACCTTTAAAAATTATATAAAAATGAAAATTTTTTTCAGAGAGATCAAATGTTGCAGGCCAAGATGACCAAGAACTTGAACATATCATATCATAAAAAACATTTCATATCATAAAAAACTAAATAAAATCTGGGTGACAATTTGATAGAAATCTGGGTGACAACTGAAGTGAAAAGCAGTACATGCCCAGATCTCCTCACACCTTCCTTAATAATCTTGACGGTCTTTCTCACTGATAAAAGGAGACAAGGATAAGGAAATGGAAAGTCATACTTTGATAGATTCTTTGGCTTATGCATTTACTAGTTGTTCAGGCTTAATTTATTTTTTACCTATTCAGAAATATAAGGAAATAATACTTTATATTAAACCTGAGAGAGTATTAGGCTAAGAATTTTAAAATAAGGGGGAAAAAACCCCAATAACTAACTGAACCATGGCAAACCCTCCCACGGGACACACCTCCTGGGTGGTGACACCTGGAGAGAGACTAGCCTGATGTCTCTATGTTGCAAGGGAACCTTACAGCTATCCTGGCTGTGCTTCCTTATTCCTCCCTTCTGGAACCTTCCAAGTCCCAAAAGGCCAATTTCCTGTGAGGTTAGGAAGCTGCTGGAAACCAGGACAATGCATTTTACCTACAGAAGGGAAGTCTTTCTATGCTGTTTGCTGAGTCATTGACCTTCTCAGGCCTTACATTGCTGCATGGCTGTTTCTGAATTTATACTAAATAAAAAAGCTGTGAGCTTGGAAATGTCTGGCTATGTACAAAAACAGACTGTCAATATGCTAACTAGATTATGCAAGCCTAAGAAAATCCAATCCAGTTAGTAAGCATCTATCTGCCTGAAAACATTCTCATATAATCCAGCAGTCCCAAGCCTGGGCCTGTATCCAGACTATAATTCAAAAAGATGTTCACATCAGCACTATTTATTATAACCAAGACATGAGACAACCTAAATGTCAGTCTACAGACGAATGGATAAAGATGTGGTACATATATACAATGGAATGCTACTTAGCCATAAAAAGAATGAAAGAATGCCATTTGTAGCAACACAGATGGACCTAGAGGTTATCATACTAAGTGAAACAGAGAAAGACAAATACCATATGATATCCCTTACACAGTTAAGTCCCCTACATACGAACTTTCAAGTTCAGAATTTTCAAAGATGTGAACATGTTACTACCCAGACATCACTGGATCTTTTTTCTTCAAGAGAGTAGATAGAATTGGATCCAGCAAGGAACCAGAACCTGTGCCATCAACATCAGGCGTGGGTGAAATCCCAGCTTGCCCTCCGTCTTCCTTGTTGATGACCCTTTAGCTCTACCATCTCCCACCTCCTTTCCCTCCTCCAGTTGGTAACTCTTCTCGCTGTTCCCTTGATGCCAGCCCCTAGATGTCAACTGTTGTACTGTACTACTGTACTTTCCAAACTATTGTAAGATTAAAAATGTTTTCTTTATTTTTTGTGTTGGCTTGTTCTTTTATGTATCATTTGTGTGAAAAGTATGATACACCAATTATAGTACAGTACTACACAGCTGATTGTGTTAATTAGGTACCTAGGCTAACTTCGTCGGTCTTACGAATAAACTGGACCTAAGAACTCTCAAAACAGAACTTGTTGGTACATATGTGACTTATTGTATGGAATTTAAAATATGACACAAATGAACATATCTGTGAAACAGACTCACAGATATACAGAACAGACTTTTGGATGCCAAGAGGGTAGGGATAAATTGGGAGTTTGGGATTAGCAGATGTAGCTATTATATGGGCTTCCCTGGTAGCTCAGCTTCCCTGGTAGCTCAGACAGTAAAGAATCTGCCTGCAGTGTAGGAGACTCAGGTTCGATTGCTGGGTTGGGAAGATCCCCTGGAGAAGGGAATGGTAACCCACTCCAGTATTCTTGCCTGGAGAATTCCATGGACAGTGAAGCCTGGCAGTCTATAGTCCATGAAGTCACAAAGAGTCAGACACAACTGAGTGACTAACACTTTCACTGTCACACTTTCTGGTGGCTCAGAAGGTAAAGAATCTGCCTGCAGTACAGAAGACCCAGGTTCAATCCCTGGGTCAGGAAGGTGCCAGTGGAAAAGGGAAATGCTACCCAAATAAATAAGGTTCTACTATATAGCACTGGGAACTATATTCAATATTCCACAATAAACCATAATGGAAAAGAATGTGTATATATATGTATATACATATATACATATATATATACCTGAGTCATTTGTTGTATAGCACAACACTGTAAATCAACTATAGCTGAATAAAATAAATTTTAAAAAGAAATAAACACACTCTTCATCCTCATCCCCTTCCTGTCTTCACCACTCTTAATGGTATCAGCAGCCTTCAGGTTCCCCAGCTCGGACATCTCAGGAATCTTTGATTCATCCCTTTCCTAACCCTGCCTTCTGCTCTTCTGCTTCTAATCTTTCTTCAGTTCATGGTTCAACCTTTGACTCCCTTAACAAACAGAGGCTCCTCCTCTGGGTAATGACTCAAAGTTAGCAGTCGCAGAGGGTAGCAGAGTATGGCAGCAAGGGGTGATGTATGATTAGAAAAAGCTCACCACGTCAGACTGCCAGGACGCCAGTTACAGGAGGTGGTTCCCTCCTAGTTGAGAACCACAGCCCTGCCTAAGTCAGCTCCCCCTTACCGCGGACCTTGAGAGCCCCCTGCCTCTATGCCTTCTCTTCTCCATGCCTCAGGCCCTCCTTTGCTTTTCCTCTTGGCTCCCTCATTTCCTGAAACACAGGTCTCATTTCCTGTCCATAGCTCCCCATCTCCTATAAAGTTCACACTCCTCAGGAAGGAAGCAAGGTCCTTCTGGCTATAGTCTTACTTCCTGTTGGTCCCCTCACTGGCCCAAGTGTAGACATTCAAGGCATGTCTACATAGTACATGCTGAACAAACTCTGTCCAAACTGTCCCACAGACAGAGAGAGAGAGAGAAGGCCTTTTCCTCTGTCAAGAAGGCCTTTTCTTCTACCTCTTCCTCCTAAAATCCTGCTCACTCTTCCTGACCCAGGTCAAGTGCAATCACAGTCCTCTCCTTGTAAAGCTTTCTCCTTTATTCCAGGCTAAAATGAATCTCCCCATCCTCCATGCTGATGTACATTATCCGAACTTCTGCTATAGCAGTGAACACACCTTGCCTTGTATCGAGTTATTTGCAAGTACACCTTCTTCCCTTGGGCTTCCCAGGTGGCACTAGTGGTAAAGAACCCACTTGCCAATTCAGGAAAACGGGTTCAATCCCTGGGTTGGGAAGATTCTCCTGAGAGGAGGGCAGGGCAACCACACCAGTATTCTTGCCTGGAAAATTCCATGGACAGAGGAGCCTGGTGGGCTACAGTCCACGGGGTTGCAAACAATCGGACACAACTGAGCAACTGAACAACAACAGGCAGACAACATCTGAGGCTGAGTCTTAATTCTAACTGCCAGGTTGAGCTCATGGCCAATAAAGAAACAAAGTGGTTTAGAGAAAGTCCTCCCCCGCCTCATAGGAGTAGGTGTCACAGTGTAAACCTTCCCCCTACCTTTTCTCCAAGCAGCAAGAGTGGGTTCCTGGGGAGAAGCAAGGGGATGAACCCAGGCCTGGGGACAGGTAGCCCAGCATCTCCCCTAGTCACATTGACCTCAATGCCCACCCCTGACCCTAGGCCTCCCCGGTTCATGAAGAGGACACAAGCAAGACTTTAGTGGTTACCTGCCCACATGGTAAATCAAATCTACCCTGGGCACCTTTTCTAAAACCTGCAAGGGTAGAGATAAGGCCCCCATGCCCAACAGAAAACGATTCAAAAGTGATTTTAATCTGAGAAGCAATAAGTAAATTATGGGTTTTGTGTGCACCAACATGTACTTTAAGCCATATGAAGCCTGTCATTTCCAGGCAGCTGCTTAAGAAGAAACAAAGAGACTTTGTACAGGGCCATTCCTTAGTCCTGGAGTCATTTTACATCTCTCAAAGAAAAAGGATGGGAAAAACATCCTCACTGAAGAAAGCAGGCACATTTCTTAAAGAACTGTAAAACCGTTCCCACAAATTTTGCAAAACCTTGAAAACTAAAGATAACACACTTCCTTTCCAGTTACCAAAGTCAGCATTAAAATATCAACCCAAGGGGGCAGGGATTTACTCTCCAGATGTTTTACTGTGGTTTGGGAGTGAGTCAAAGCTGTCTCTCTCCATGGGGAAATTAACAGATATCTAATTAAAAGTTTACAGTCGAATCATAGAACAGTGGCTCTCTCTACTTATTGCCACAAAGATAGAGTATCTGTTAAGTGTAGTTATCCATGCCCATGTTTAAAAGCTGCTCAATTATCCTAATTTATAGCAACAATAATGTTTAGGTTCCCACTTAGGCCAACTCACAACAGCCATCCATTCTGAAAGGGGGAATTACAGAATGCTCTCATTTCTGAGAAAGAGAAGGATTCCTTACCTTGAAGGTCATGATGAGATGAGTGAAATGAAATTCTGCTTCCAAATCCAGTTGGATAGTGACATTCTCCACGCCTATAGGATATTTTTAAAAAAGACAAAAGGAAATAGCAAGGTAAACAAGAACATCTGTGAACAATTGAGTCTATTTTCTTCAACTATCTTTACGCTCCTCATAGAAATTCTCTCTGCAGTCCACCTTAATCTGAAGATAAGATAATAACAATAACGCCCTGACTTGATTGAGGTGATAAAGCACATCTCAGAATGACTCTTCGGTTGGTCATAAATCATTCTGGAGTTCAACGTATTGAATGTGCTCCATGGAACAAGACATCTGGCAGAATGCCTTTTTAGTTGCTGTCAAGAAAGACATCCTTTGCTTAGTAAAAACTAAAAGTCTTTCCAACTCTCTAAGCCAAGGGACTCTCAAAGGGGAAACGAGAGGGGGCATTTCCTGTGCACAGTAGGGGTTCAGCTCTGCAGTCTAAAGCACAGGGACACAATCCAGTCGAAACACAAATATTCCTTTTTGTTTCTATGCAGCAGCAAAGAAAACAGGAGTCCATCATGAATGTGAGTTACGCTCCAATTTAGAAAAACCTATCCCCGTTGGAGAAGCCTTTGGGTGCATTGCCACAATGGAGAAATAATGCCAAAGAGACAAAGAATGGGTCAAATAAATAAACTGCCCCAGAACAAATACTAACATCTTCCCTTTCAGGGGAAAGCCTGAACAAACAAATGAGCCTTTGCACTATGCCCTGGGGGTCAAGTCATCCCACTTTAAAAGGCTAAAAAGGCCACTGGAGTCCCAGGGATGGGAGCACCTCCTCCACAATCCCCTGGGCCCTCGAGCCTGCCTGTTTGGAAAGGAGACCTTTCCAGGTTTCTTGTGCTCCAGAGAGCTTTTGGGGGTTCAGCTTCCGGAGCAAGAGAGGTCTTAAATGCAGAAAGACAGGAATGTGTCAGAATGAATCATGTCACAGGCTGGTGTATTTTCAGGAAATCAGTAAGACTTTTGAAATAAACTCTCCCACTGGAAAACAGCCAAGTCAATTGGGGGTGGGGGTGGGGGAGGGAGGGAAAGTAGTCACTGGAACGGATATGAGTTAGTTGGAATGTTAAAGAAAAACAGTATCGTCATGCTAACTAACCTTATCTAACTTCTGAAAAAGAACCATATTACAAACCTTATCTAACTTCTGAAAAAGAGCCATATTACAAACCGACTCTCAAGGTTTCTTTCTGAGCAACATGTTAGCTAAGCAACTGTCCGTCTCTCCCTTCCCAGGCTTTTAAGTACCTGAACTATTTGTTTAAAATGAAGAGATAACGAAATAATGTAAAGTCAGAGCAAGACTAGGACCAGTTCTGTAACATAAGAATGTATCTGCTGATGTGGGCTTGAAAAGCACATTCCATTTTAGATTCCTAACCTGATAAAGTGCTACAGGTTTTTTTTTTTTAATATGGGAAGAAAAATCCATGGAGAAAAGAACCAAGATCATTCTTCTATGGTGTATGGTGTATGGTCAGACCTGGGAATAAAGCATGAGGGCTAAGTTAAAAGCAGTTGCACATTCCAAGCCCGTTTCTGGGCCTGAGCACTGATAATTTAATGCATCATGTAAAGCTCAACTTGGATAAAACACACAGAAAATAGATAAAAATCACATTCATCAAGAAACTTCAATTGTGAACTAACAGACAGCAGAGAGATGATAGGAGACAGTAACAATCCGTCTGACTTTCTAAAGACGAAGTTCCATCCATCTAATCCTATCTAATCTCTTATAACAGAGACAGAGCTCTCAAGACTCTTGGTTTGAAAATCCCTTCTTTCGGGCCTTTGTCCTCTCTTGTCCCACAAACTCAGAGTTGTGGAAACTGATTAACACCTGACGTAACCAAGAAAAACCCTCTTCGAGAACTACAGAATTTGATGAACTATTTTACTGTCTGTATCAAGTATTAACTTGATACTGATGTTGAGGCACCCTTCTGTCTTTTTTTTGGCCGCACCGCACTGCACCTAGTTAGCAGGGATGTTAGTTCCCTGACTAGGGACTGAACCCTGTGCCATCAGCAGTGAAACCACGGAGTCCTAACCACTGGACTGCAGGGGAATTCCCAAGGCATCCTTCTAATTGTCTTTTGGTCTCACTGGAAAAATGTGGACAGTGAGATAGGTCCCAAACTTGTAATCAGATCTATGCTATTTCACAAGTCCCCTGTGACTCAAGTGCCGACTTACAGAAACTTCTCTTTTACCCCGAACTCTCAACTTAGATACCCTCCTATAATAATTAACAAGGCTTTAACTGATAAATTGCTTTTTGACATCTAATCTATCTCAATCAAGCTGATAACCAATGGAGTCCCAAAGCTTACCAATGAATAATCAACCTTCCCTAGAAATCAATAGTAGAAAGCATGCACAATTTCATAATCAATTAGAAATAAGTCTATGAAGAGACTTCCTCCTGGGAATTCCCTGGCGGTAGAGTGGTTAGGACTCCATGCTTCTGCTGCAGGGGGGCCCAGGTTTGATCCCTGGTCGAGAATTGGATCTTGAAAGCCTTGTGGCGCAAAAAAATGCTTCCTTTTTACAGACTGATAAATAACTGCAAAGCACCCCAAAGCTTCCTGAGCATAGAATACATAATAAAGGGATCTAGTAGTGCCCAGGCTTCCTCTGGCCAAGCTTAGATTCACTTCTTTGAGAGTCCTTTCTAATAAATGCTTTTTTAAAAAAGATATAAAGTTAACTCATTATTAACAACACATTAACTCTACTGTTAGTTGCCAAATTTCAGCATTTGACTTGGAAACAAATGCAAAACTAAGTTGAGCTTAGTTGCAGCACAATAGTAACATCATATTGGATGAATTTATTAAATCCCAACCCAAATGGCAAAGAAAGGAAAAAGGGTTGGATTCACACACTCATTAGAAAAGTTGACTTAGGGTCATCATCCATGTTGAGTGTCTGAGAAATTATGTCTAGTGTGTATTCATAGTACTATTACTAAATGTTCTCTAGATGGAGGAAGGTGGTGGGTGCTGATTTTGCCCTTTCTTTTGGGATTGATCAAAATGAAAGATGGCTGTTTTGCAGAAGGATAAGGGCCTGAGTGGGGCAAGGCCTTCCCATGCCCTCCCCAGACTGCCCCAGCACATTGCCACACTCCCCAAGGGCCCCTCAGGATGAAGACTACGAAATCCTCCTTTGGTTTCACATGAAAGACTTCTTTCTTACAGGAAGTGCATACTTTAAGAAGAAGGATCAGATTTTACCAAGAGAAGTCAGTGCTCTGGGCAGTAAATCTGTCGAAGGCCATAATTCCAGGATAGGGAAACCAATCGTAATTACAAACACCCAGGCGCCTGTAAACACTTTCCAGGTAACCAATCACACTCCATGGAAGTTATTCCCACACCACACATACCATTTTCGGATTGCCACCAGATCTTAAGGCGGTTTGGAGCAAATGTCGTGACCACATTTTCAATGAGATGACTGTCAGGGTTGAGGGTTTCATGATAAGGATCTTGTGAATTGCATATGAAGCATTTTTTGTCCTCCTGAAAGCAAAGATAGTTTCACGAGTCTGGGAAGCAATCACACACTCACATGCACACCAAAAATCAAGTCCACAATACAAAAATCAAACCTACTTTCTTCAAGAAAAACGAATGTGCCAAAATTACTTAAATGACCTAGCACATGTCTTTCACTTTTTAACTTAACGGAGTATGATATACTCCTGAAATTTTCCTCTTCTCTAGCAAATTCAAGGTCAAAAGTAAAAGAAGGCATTGTTTCCACAAGCTATTAATTTAATCAAAATGAAATTTCTAGGCTTAAGCCTTAATCTCAATGAATAGCTGGAAAAGCTTACTCTTGAGGCAAAATGCAGAGGAGGTTTTAGAGAATTTTTGCTGACATAAAGCAAACTGAAAATAAAAAGAGAACAATTCAACTGGCTTGGTTTTCCAAAACCTATATAAGGCAGAAACCAAGTATTCAGTTCAGTTCAGTTGCTCAGTCGTGTCCGACTCTGCGACCCCATGAATCACAGCACGCCAGGCCTCCCTGTCCATCACCAACTCCCGGAGTTCACTCAGACTCACGTCCATCGAGTCAGTGATGCCATCCAGCCATCTCATCCCTGTCGTCCCCTTCTCCTCTTGCCCCCAATCCCTCCCAGCATCAGAGTCTTTTCCAATGAGTCAACTCTTTGCATGAAGTGGCCAAAGTACTGGAGTTTCAGCTTTAGCGTCATTCCCTCCAAAGAAATCCCAGGGCTGATCTCCTTCAGAATGGACTGGTTGGATCTCCTTGCAGTCCAAGGGACTCTCAAGAGTCTTCTCCAACACCACAGTTCATTAGTCAGATATATTTAAGAAGCTTTGGGAACGACAGATTAAGACTTCTTAGCTTCTCCCCTGCCCCGACAGCGAATTCATGGCAGCAGCATGCAGGCTAGCTCACAAACTGCTCAGAATATCCAGGAAGGGGACACCAGGCTGCCCTGTCAAGTTGGGAGCACTGACAACTGGGACCAAGTCAAAGAATGCCAAGGACCTGAACTGAAAAATCTACCACTACTTTCAGTTTTAGAGCAGCTTTGAACTCCTGGCTTAACATTTTCCTTCTACCTAAAATGTGAGCCACGGCCAAAACAGCCTTCTTTGCACTCCATCATGGTGAATTGTAAACAGCAGCATCACTTAATGGTTCTCTTTTCCACATGAGGCTGGGCTCTCTACCCAAGTTTTTCTGAACTGCTTATTAGGTCTGAAAATGATGCCGAGGCAGAAATCTGTTGAGACCCCACACACATCTTACAAACAACATTTAACACATTATCCACCTATGGATTTTTGCAGAAAGTAATGCCTGTGGTTGGCAATTTGTTACGTAAGTGAATATTGAAACACTCCTGTCAATAATGTTTGGGTAATGAAGGATGGATTAATATGTCTCTGGTCCTCCGGTCAGCAAGTCATTAAGCAAAGGTGATATCCTTGTAAGGACAGTATCAACCTACGATACTGCATTTGTATGTATTTAGCTAGCTATTAGTTATCACCTTCTTCCCAAAGGGATTTTAAGACTGGCAAGATATACTAACTAGAAAACAGAAACCAGAAATCAGGAATGCAGGGGAACCCTGGACACAATAATTCTGATTCCTGCCTCAAGTTTTACACCTGTTCAATGTTTGAGAGAATTACATGCCCAGTTCCTTTCTCTAGGCTCTGTATCTGAAGCATAGCATGCCTCCATGTGTGCTCGGTCATGTCTGACTCTTTGCAACCCCATGGACTATAGCCTGCCAGGTTTCTCTGTCCATGGGATTTTCCAGGCAAGAATACTGGAGTGAGTTGCCATTTCCTCCTCCCGGGGATCTTCCCGACCCAGGTATGGAATCCATGTCTCCTGCACTGAAGAAAGATTCTTTATCACTGAGCCACTGGGAAGCCCTGATATCTGAAAAGCGCCCCACAATTTCATGGCTAATCATACAAACTAGAGAGTCTGGCTCTACTTGCTTTTAGACAAACAGTCCAATTCTCATTCTGGTCAAAGCAGGATCTGGTGGATTTTTCAGGATCTGGTAATTCATTTACAGGATGTCCTGGCCTTGGAGGTAAATGTTAGCATAATATTTTAGGTGAAATTTACATGCTAATGTTAAAAAAGGTAACATCAACTGCTTTTGGTGACTTGTAGTCAAGGAAACTAATACCAGAGAACAATTACCAGAACTTTAAAAAAGTGTAATTATAGCCTCCCTTCTAATCAGGAGGAAGCAGTCTAGACATCTCTGTATAAACCTGGAAGCAAATAAGTGGAATCTACTTTACCACATTCCTTTGGTTTAATTTATCAGGTTTTCAGAAAGGGCTCTCTTTCTGTTTTTTAAAAGTGACTCCATTTGAAGGCATCTGCATGCAAACCACATAATATCCTGTCCCTCTCCTGAAGGGCAGATCTACATGTAGGGGGAGTGACCAAATTTAGAGCAATTGACTTGGAACTTACCCTGTACAGGAGCCTAAACTCTTATGTTTGCTTTACAGGCCAGAGATATCAGTCTCTTAAAAAAATCAAGGAAATGGATTCTGATTCTGGGTAGTTTATGCTTTGTACCTTCTTTCAAAATTAGTCTTATTAAAAATGTGACCTTTGAAATCTACGATCTGGATCCACTTTTAGAAACAGAAAACACTCTGAAATTTCATTTTGGTCTTCCTCTATCAGGGTACCATGGCAACCAGGGCATTTTGAAAAAGCAAGCATCTGATCTTGATAGCTAATGGAGGTGGATGGGAGCAGCACCAAATGAGGAGAGCAAAACATTGGAGTGCTTTTCTCCATGATTGGAGTGACCTTGCAAGGTATTTGCTAGGGCTGGAATACCCTTTATCCAAGTGAAAGACTTGGGGAAAACCCAAGATCACCACTCAGTATATAAAAAATGAAGAGGACAAACCACCTTTTACATACATTTTCCAAAGAGGAAAGATTGAAAAACAAAATTTAAAAAAACAAAAACAAAAAAAAAACCATGGGCTTTTGGAGACCCTGGGTCAGGGCTTGCGCACGGGCCCTAAGATCTGTCTGCAGCTCTGCCTTTCTATACGGTGGCGGCAGGAAACGTTTGGCGGATGCAACTGTGCAAACTGAGATGAGGGAAAAGGGTGAGCTACCAGCCTGATCCCGGGACTCCCTGACTGCCGAGCTTCCTATCCGGATAGCTGGCAGGATATGGAGTCTCCTAGGCCTTCCCCTTCGGTGGGGACTGGAAGAGGTGTGCGCGGAGCCATCTCTCTGCCCTCACCTGGAGGTGGCTGACGATACAGTAAGGCTCGGGTTTGTGCAGCCCGCAGGTCGAGGTCACTGAGAGCTTCTGCGCTCGGCCGATGAGAAGGTCGCCTGTGGCCGGGTAGCAGCTGCCCTCCGCGCAGCCGTAGCTGAAATCGGGTTCTTGAGCGCTCACTCCGACTCCGCACAGGGCTGTGGAAGGGGCAGGCGGACAGCGTAGGGCACAAGCAGGGAGCGGGCCCACGCAAAGAGAATAAGCAGGGGGCGGAGACAGAGTAGATTCGGGGAAAAAAGCAAGATACACAGGAAAGAGACACAATGGAGTGAGGCCGGGAAGGCAGAACGTGGAGAGAAGGATTCAGAAAGAAACAGACACAGCAGGTTTGTCCAGTAACTGACAGCATCACTCCTAGGAAGCCCACCTACTCTCGCGCCCACCCTGATCAGCCCTGGGAAGCAGCTCCGATCACTACGAGGTTCCTGGACCCGGACGCAGGGAGGCAGGCGGCCAAACGCCGCACACCCACTAGTATGTGAACTCGCACGCACACGGTAGCCTGTGCATCCTTGGGTGACAGTGCAAGTGTGTGCATGGAAATTTGTAAGCGTGGGGACGCGTGAGTGTGTGTGCCCACACACTCGGAGGTCGCCTACGCTTCGCCGGGGACGGGGGATCATGGGGTTCGCGGGAAACACCACTGTCCCGAACAAGGGGCGAGTGGTCAATCCCTGAGGCTTTTGACTGGCTTCAGCGATTCGTCATTCCAGGGAAGCTCCCGATCTAGCTGTTTCTGGCGCCATCCGGGGGCAAACAGCGATGGTTAATTAAAGCCACATGGCCCCAATTTGTTCCCAGGATGAAGCCTGCACTCAGCTCAGGCACTCTCCCGGATGGGCTTCTGAGGAGCCCTCGCAGCCTGACCCCAGAGCCCAGGAAGCCTGACCCCAGAGATGGAGAGTCCCACCGAAAAAGGGCCGGAGACGCAAAGCCCAGAGCGGGAGCTGCGGGAGCACCCGGAGCTCTGGGCACAAACACCCCAGGATGCGGTCCCCGGCCACCACCGAGGGCGCTGGCGATTAATCCCAAAGCAGATTTCTATCAAGTCCCTCTTCCCACAGGCTTCCCCCAAAGCTGAGTCCAACGGTTTGGTTATTCTTCCTCCAAGCCCACCCCTTCACACACACACCCCGCGCCCCCTTTCCTCTGAATTACCTAAGAAACTGAACGCGAACACCTGGAGCCGCCCCATGTCCAGTCCCTGCAGCCCAGGGGACACGGCCACCGAGCCGCCGGCTGTTTTCCCAGTCTTCTTTTCTAGAGAGGTGGAGAGAAAAAGGCAAATATTCAGAGAAGAGGGGGCCCTCGCGTTTCCTGCCGCTCCCACGGAAGCGAAGGGTGGGAGGGTGGGGAGGGAAACATCGCGCCGCCACTGTGTCCTGCTCACCCGGCGGGACGAGCGCTCTCTTGGCGCCTGGCAGCCCCTGAGCCCAAAGAAGGGAATTAGAAAGTTTCGCCCTGGGAGGAACCAAGGGAGGCGCCTCTGCTCATGCGCACACGCGGAGTCAGGTCGGAGGGGGCCGGGCGGCCCCTGCTTGGCGGGGAGGGGTGAGGTTCAGGTCCCACCCTCCCTCCGCCCCTCCTTTGTTTTAAGGCTGCATCTGCGGATGCGATGGGGTAGTAGGTCTTCCAGTTCCGTGCGGGGCTGCTGGGAGACCGCCGGGTGCGTGTCCTGAGCGGTGCGCTGGGGTGCCTGAGGCGTTCGGGCGGGTCTGGGAGGTAGGTGTTCAAATCGCCTGGCGGGCGAGGGGGCTGGTCGGGACCTACCGCTTGCTCCTGCATTTACATTTATAAGGAGTGAGTCACGAAGAGGTGCCCAAGGCTGTAAACTCTAGCGCTAGGCGTGGGCTGGTTAACCCTTTAGAAAGAGGGTCACCTGGCAGGTTGTTTCCGAGAAAGCGGGGAAGCCCCCTGTCCTGCTGAACCCGGACTCGGCGCGACCTCGGATGTCTTCATTCCAAGGAAGCAAAGTGCTCTTCGCTCCGCTGCCTTTGCGCACCAACTCAGGACCTGCCTGGGGGGCCTGCAACCCAGGTGGCCACAGCATTGAATTACCCATCTAATTGTTTTTTTAAAATCGACTTTTAAATCCAAATCCAGACGTAAGGTGCGAATTCAGGTAACTTCTCGAACAACGTCGTAGGTTAGTTTATTGACACTTTTCTTCATCTCACCGTGAGAGGAAGTCTCTCGAGACACACTTAACAATCTCCACAAAAGCACAACTTCGCAGATTCTCGGGAGGAATAACATGGCGTACAAATGCTGGGGTGGAAGAGAGGGCCTCTGATGTCCGGTCTCTAGCAGCCCTGAATGTGACATGTCTGGTTAAATAAGGCGTAAATACACCCTCACCCAGCTCCTGGGAGTAGAGGGGGGAACAGAAGCCGGTGGTGTCATTTTGTGCCCCCCTTTCGGTAAACTAGCCCAGTTCTGCTGCCTTAGCAATGACTGGAATCAAAGCTTGAGCTTTCTTTAGTCCTCTGGGCAAAAGTGCCCCCTGAAATGAGGGGAGTATGTTAGTTGTTAGTCCAGTCAAGAGATTTTACTTTCTAATTAATCACCCCAGCAGAAGGGTTTAAGTGGCCAGTTGGTCAGCTTTTAACTTGGTTGAAATGAAATAGGGCCCCGGGAAGTTTAATCATTAGACCATAGAGTAAGTTGCTTTGTGAGTTTATCTACATCCTTTTCCACTGAGGGAGTGGGGGAGCCTTAGGTTGTGGTGATACATTAATTATTCACCACATCAGCACTTTGCCCTGCTTGTAGCCTCTGGAGATTTCTGCCTCTACGTGATGCTCAGGATCCCTGGTGCTTTCTGGGCAGCCCTGAGCACCCAGACAGCTAGTCCTCTTGTGAAGGTCTAATATTGTGATAGAGGGTCTTCAGAACTTAAAAAGATTCACAGGTAAATGCCTTCTCCCTTTGTGGAACTTTGGATACCCTGGGCCAAAGTTGCTTATTAGTTTTTCATTCGTAGGAACTGCAGGCATCTCTGGTTCTGCCTCTTCTGGGAGCCCTCCTTGTTACTTGGTGGTTCTATCTGTCACTGGTCAGTGTCCTCTGCTAGAGCCCTTCAGACACCTTCTGCAGACACCTTCAACACTCCTCTAAAGCCCCCCGTGCTCCTTACTACTTCACTTTCAGTAGGAAACTTACCTTTACTCAAAAAAATAGATTTGTTGGGTTTTGTTTGTTTTTGCATGCATATATTCTGACCACTCCATCTATGAATGTGTCTGTCTTCATTCTCACTTTTATCTTTTGTGCTTCTGCCCTGGAAAGTGTGTCCTGCTCTCACTTCCTGAGAGCAATGCTCTTTCACACACAAACCTGCTCAAGTCCCCCATTTTAAAGGCAAACAAAAAGAAAACCAAGAAGCTTTATTCTGCACACCCTCTACTCCATTCCTCCCTTTGACTTCATAGCCCACCTTCTTGAAAGGATAGTCTGCACCCTTGTTTCCTCCTGGCTTCTCCTCTATCCCATTGGAAAGCAGCTCTCATTTCCATCCTCTAATTGCCAAATGCAATGGATGTTCTCTGTATTTGATTACTCTGTGGCATGATTCCTCATGATTCCTCCCTTCTTGAGACCCTTCCTTGGCTTCCAGGACACGATTCTCTCTTAAAAAGTCCCACAGGACTTCAGTTCCCCACTCTTCCATTTCTCTCTGCCTTCTCTGATCCCTTACGCATTAAGCTTCTTTTCCAGCTGATTTCCTCTCTACTCACTATAATCCACATCCCTGGGCTCTACCACCTTGACTTGCTATTCCCCACATCGGTAACTCTAACATATACCCTGCTTGGAATTTATACCCAGTTTCTAACAGCTTATTGAATATCACTACTTTATGACTATAGACACATGGGCTACAAAACTGAACTCATCGCTCCACCCATCTCTTCTGTTTCTAGTTGCAGTTACTTGTACCTTGATTTCCCCCCCTTAGCTCATACAGAATCATACAGAAACTGTATGATTCGCAGACCCAATACAAAATGAAAATGAGCATGTTGGGCCCCTTGTTTACAAATTCAGTGATTTCACGATGATGCCAATAGAGCATTGAACCAATCATGGGATCTTTCTGAGGGGGAGGCTTTGTGAGGCTACACAGATCATAAATACCCTTGAAGCCAGCTCAGCCTGGGAAACACACTGGACGGTTCCATCTTCATCTCTTACCATCACTTGGGCCATTATTTCTACTTACTAGCAACTTACCCTCATGGCCCCATGGCTCCAACCTCATCATCCTGCCTTAGTCATCTCTCTTCTAGTATGACCTGAAAACCCACTTGCCTGGTGTTCCACCTGCCAAACTCTACCCTACTCCAGTCTAACCCCCCATAACATAGCTGGAAGGATTTTCCAGAAGCATAGCTTTGATCACATCAAAAGCTTTCGATGGTTTCCCTCTGCCCATGTTAGCCTCCTGAGGTTCCCTAGATATGTTGTTGTTTAGTCACTAAGTCATGTCCAACTCTTTGTGACCCCATGGACTGTAAGCTGCTAAGCTCCTCAGTTCATGGGATTTCCTGGATACTGGAAATACTGGAGTGGGTTGCCATTTCCTTCTCCAGGGGACCTTCCTGATCCAGGGATCAAACCCACGTCTCTTGCATTGGCAGGTGGATTCTTTACAGCTGAGCTACAAGGGAAGCCCTAGACATGACATACTACTTATACCTTCATTTCTCTGCCCTCCTTGACCTCAACTTAGAGAGCTGTCACACATCTTTGACACCTCTAGTTACACATGACTTCCTCCTCTCCATCTTCTGCAAACCCGAGTCTGTCTACCGGCACCTTGTAAAAGCCTGTTACAGCATACATGACATAATCCTGTGACTATTTGTTTACCCCCTTATCTCCCCCAATAGACAGCAAGACAAATACCAGTGTTACGTAACACTCCTTTGTGCATGAACATTGTCTCATGTGACGTCTTTGGTGCTCAATAAATGTTTCTTGAATCAAAGTAAATCAAGACTTGTTTCCATGTTTTAAAAACCTTCTTAAATCTTAAATGTCTACTTTTGTCTAACAAATTTCCAGGCCAAGACAAAAAGAATAATCATGATCAGACTTGAACGCTTCTCGATCTCACTCCTGAACAAAATTTTCCTCTCTGTTATATTTCAGACAACTTCCTCTGCTTTCTGAAGATCTTATAAGTTTAGGGCAAATGAATCCCTTTTGCTAGTGAAGCCCATCAATGCTTTACTCCTGCTGACAGAAGCCTCTTGTCCTGTACCTGTATGTACCTGGCACTACCTGCTTCAGCCTAAGGTAGGCTTCTCTGGAGAGTTCTACAGCATTCTGAATGACAGATGGGACTGCCAATTGTTGGCTGTTCCATCTCAAAAGAATGTGTGACAGTTGTCTCCCTGAGGCATTATTTTTGTTCAAAAAAATCCAAGACATGCTTTCAAGATCACCTTTATCATCTTAGAATGCCACCTATGTGTATCATTTTAAATCCTCGAGTTGACAGTGATGTAACAAGGATGTCACATTCTAGACTTTCATCATTAAGTCCTAAACCTGGCTATTTAACACTTATTCTCATGAAAATTACTAGGTTTTTGCTGTATTGAAACATAAGCTTCAGAATTCGTCTAGAAAAGCAAGTTCAATGACCAGTAAACTTTAGGACAAAAGTCACAGTATTTTCTACATACTTTTATAATATACAGGATAGTAATTTGTATCAATAGTTTTAAGTGTACTCCATCCCCATCCCCCACCAGCTACTGGAGGGTAAAGATTGTATTTTAGTGGAATTTGGATAAGTAACTAAAACTGAATAACCATTAAGAGAGCACAAAGGAGTCATCACTGTCACCAGTAATGTAAAATGGAAAACATCAGGGCCTGAGTCAGGTATTTTCAGTCTGGGACCCATACAACAGAAACTGTTGCTTAGGCTTACAGTAACATCCCTTTATCAGAAAACAGCTCCTAGATCTGAGGTGACTAGTCTGTCCATATTTTCAGCCCACATCACTGGATGGTGATCATCCCTGCATGGATTTCAGTAAGTTCCCATTTCCCTTTTCCCACTAATGGGTTTAGGGATGGGTATGGAACTTAAGTTTTCCAGTTAGGGTGACTCTGGGGATTTCTGTGGGAATTACTGGGATTTTCATGGAAGAGAAGAATACCTCTTCCGGACCTGGAGTTCTAGACATCTGCCCAGAACTAGTAGAGGCTGCTTGAAACTGGGACCAACACAGAGGAAAGCAAAACGAAGGGAAGTCGTAGGGCAAATCCTTAAGGACCACCTTAGAGGGACTGCCATGGCGGCCTAGTGGTTGAAAACGTGCCTTCCAATGCAGGTGAACCCGGGTTCAATCCCTGGTCAGGAACCTAGGGTCCCACAAACTGTGGGGCAACTAAGCCCGCGTGCTAAAAACTATAGAGCCCTGGAGCTCTGAAATCCATGTGCCACAACTAGAGAGCCCTGCACTCTGGAGCCTGTGCACCAGAACTAGAGAGAAACCCAGTCACCACAGCCAAAGATCCTGCATGCCGCAACAAAGATCTTGCGTACTGCAACTGACACCTGATGTGGTCAAAAATAAAAAACAAACCAAAGAAAAAAGCCACATTGGAGTTTCTTGATCCAGCTGTGCCTGAAGCCAGAAGATATTACCTTAGTCAATAATTTTTTCTGGATCTGTAGTATAAGAGGAAACTTTGTTGTTTTTAGCCTGAGAGTTGGGAGGTCTTTGTCTTTTTGTTTTGACTGTAACATAGCCTAGTTTATCTTGACTGGTTCAGGTGGGTCTTTATCAATATGGTCTTAAAAATAATCATCTACTCTCAAATATAGCAAAAGAAATGTCACAAGTGAGAGAGGACCCAGGTCAATATTTGAGTGTTTTAAGATAGTCACTAAAACAGGTGTAAGAAGGCCTCATCCATGCTCATCACAGGTTCTCTGCAAGGCTGCACACATATTGCATTTTACCTCCTAATACGGAGCAAGATGATTCAGGTCACTGTTTTTTGTTTGTGGATTTTAATGTTTGGATGCTAACCTCATTTAAAAATGAATAGGAGAGATTAATGTCTGAGGGAAAGCTACAGAGCCTCAAGAAAGCTCTTAATTTTTTTTTTTAAATCAGATTTATAGCAGGATTAACTTCAGTGTAGTTCACCTTAAGACTTGAATACTAGAAGAGTTCAAATTTCATTTTTCTGGTGTATCTTATCTTTACCTTCATTCATGAGTGCCCTAACTAAAGAAGAGCAGTAAAATATGTGGAATCTAGAAAAATTGGTATAGATGATCTTACTTGCAAATCATAAATAGAGGCACAGACAGAGAGAACTAACATACGGATACCAAGGGGGAACAAGAGGGTGAACTGGGAGATTGAGATTGACATATACACACTATTGATACTATGTATAAAATGGATAACTAATGAGAACTACTCAGCAGAGCAAACTCAGTGGGAAGGAAGTCCAAAAGAGAGGGATATATGTAAACATATAGCTGATTCAGTTTGCTGTACAGCAAAAACCAACACAACATTATAATGCAACTATACTCCAAAAAATTAATTAAAAAAAAGAAGGGTGGTAGGAATTTTAAAAATGCAAATATTTGCCAATTCACAGATATGATTTAAGGCTATCAAAAGTAAAGGCTTTTGTTTCTTTGGTCAGCTTTTGTCACTTGTAATAGATACATTCAAACATTTTTGTTTGTATAAGTGGAAGTTTAAGAAATGACTACAACTTTGACTGTAGCCATGACATTAAAAGACACTTGCTCCTTCGAAGAATAGCTATGTCAAACCTAGACAGTGCTCTAAAAAGCAGACATCACTTTGCCGACAAAGGTCCGTATAGTCAAAGCTATGGTTTTTCCAGTAGTTATGTATGGATGTAACAGTTGGATCATAAAGAAGGTTGAGCACAGAAGAACTGAGGCTTTTGAACTGTGATGCTGTAGAAGACTCTTGACAGTCCCTTGGACAGCAAGGAGATCAAACCACTCAATCCTAAAGAAAATTAACCGTGACTATCCATTGGAAGGACTGATGCTGAAGCGCCAATACTTTGTCCACCTGACACAAAGAGCTGACTCATTGGAATAGATCCTAATGCTGGGGAAAACTGAGGGCAAGAGGAGAAGGGGGCAACAGAGGATGAGATGGTTGGATGGCATCAATGACTCAATGGACATGAGTTTGAGGAAACTCCAGGAGACAGTGATGGACAGAGAAACCTGGTGTGTTGCAGTTCATGGACAAAGAGTCGGATACGACTTAGCAACTGAACAACAATAATTTACTATAGAAATACTTAAGATATCTTATATTAGATACTTAGACAAAAATACTCTGCCATCTAAAATGTGCTTTTGAACTTCCCTGGTGGTATGGTGGACAGCAATCCACCTGCCAATGCAGGAGACATGGGTTCGATCCTTGGTCTGGGAAGAGTCCACATGCCTCAGAGCAGCTGAGCCCATGCAACACAGCTACTAAAGCCCTCACATCCTAGAGCCTGCACACCACAACTGCAGGGCCTGTGTGCTGCAACTACTGAAACCCAGGAGCCCTAGAGCCTGTGCTCTGCAACAGGAGATGCCACCACAATGGGATGCCCATGCACACCAAGGAAGAGTAGCCCCCTCTTGCCGCGACTAGAGAAAGCCCACACACAGCAACAATGACCCAGCACACCAATAGAAATGTGCTTTAAAATAAATTTGTATTGAAAGTCATCAATGTCAAGTTAAGAAGGCAACTAACACTCAGTGGTTGATGGTTACTAAGATTTAGAAAAACATTCCTTAAAGGTAAGTTATGACCAATCTAGACAGTATATTAAAAAGCAGAGACATTACTTTGCCAACAAAGGTCCGTTTACTCAAAGCTATGGTTTTTCCAGTAGCCACGTATGGATGTGAGATTTGGACTATAAAGAAAGCTGAGCACCGAAGAATTGATGCTTTTGAACTGTGTTGTTGGAGAAGACTCTTGAGAGTCCCTTGGACTGCAAGGAGATCCAACCAGTCCACCCTAAAGGAAAGCAGTCCTGAATAGTCATTGGAAGGACTGATGCTGAAGCTGAAGCTCCAATACTTTGGCCACCTGATGTGAAGGACTGACTCATTTGAAAAGACCCTGATGCTGGGAAAGATTGACAGTGGGAGGAGAAGGGGACGACAGAGTATGAAATGGTTGGATGGCATCACCTACTCAATGGACATGAGTTTGAGGAAACTCTGGGAGTTGGTGATGGACAGGGAGGGCTGGCTTGCTGCAGTCCATGGGGTCACAAAGAGTTGGACACAACTGAGCAACTGAACTGAACTGAAAGTTCATCTCTTCTAGCAATCCACCTAAAATCATATTTAAAGATTATTTTGAAACTTTTATTTCAGCTGGTGGTATTACTTCCTCAGCCTTTTAAAGATGCTGAAATTCACCAGTAGCCAGAGGAGGAAAAAAGGACTTTCTGTATTACAATATTTTAATTTTTAACTTCTCCTTTACTCTTTAAAAAAAAAATTCAGGTTCTCCCTGGTGAAGGAAATGGCAACCCACTCCAGTATTCTTGCCTGGAGAATCCCAAGGACAGAGGAGCCTGACCAGCTACAGTCCATGGGATTGTAGACAGTCAGACATGGCTGAGCGACTAAGCATGCTCCAGTGTTGTATCCTGAAATAGAATACAACCACAGCTTTGGGTTTCAAAGAGACAAAATCATATTAGCTTAAGGAAAGAACTTATCCCAGAGAAAATACAGAATATCAGTTCATTAAGAAGGTAGAGGCTGCTAATCCTGATGCTCTGAGAACACTGGTATATCAGACTTCGTGGTTGGATCTTTGAGAGGCTGAATTGCTTCAATATTTCAATTGTATCCGATAATTCAGAAATCCAAACCCACATCCATTTTACATAAACATTAAATCAAGAGTAGCCAGAAAAAAAAAAAAATTCAGATTCTTTCTCTATTTGAAAGGTCAAGTTCAGGGACATCCCTAGTGGTCCAGTGGTTAAGAATCATCCTTGCTATGCAGCGGCCAGGAGTTCAATCCCTGGTCAGGGAACTAAGATCCCACACACTGCCGAGCAACCAAGCTGGATCACCACAACTACTGTGCTTGCACAGAGCCTGTACTCCAGAACTGAAGAGTCTGTGTGCTGCCATGAAAGCTCCTGAATGCAGTCAAATAACTAAATAACTTTTTTTAAAAAAGAAAGAAAGGTAAAGTTCAGCTGCTAATGGGCCTAAGTCCTTGCTACATTTCCCCATGAGTTCCTATACTTGGGATTTTGTGGGTCCTTACTGAAATGCTTATGGAATGAAAAAGTGCTTTTTAAAAATTTTTTTAAATTATTTTTTAATTGAAGGATAATTGCCTTAGAGAATTGTGTTGGTTTCTGCCAAACATCAATATGAGAAAAAGCACTTCTTATTTAACCTATATTTTGAACCTAGCAGGTTCAGGCAACATCTGTACCAGAGGTTTGAACCAATAGCCTGATCTACTCCCTGGGTGCAAACCTATCTCATAGTTTTGGGTTGTTAATTATTACATAGGGTGATCTAAGAAACTAGATTTAATTAGCTAGTTAAATGTTCCACTAATATTCATGGCTTGTACTAGGAACGGTTCCGAGTTCTCAATTCAGTATTTTCACCCTGGGAAAATGGGGTCTTTGCTCTGAGCACATTTCAGAAATGATGGAAATGCTAGTAAAAGCCATCTCTACTTTCCAAGAGATGCAGTCTTGCCTCATCTCTCCAACCCCAGTGCCCTTGGCTTTCTAGAAGCATTAACACGACTGTAGTTCCTCTAAAGGAATAAGCCTGCTCTTCTGGAAAGCGAGCATTTATCTCATCATGGCTGTTGTGCTGTTGCACAACAAAGCAGCTAATCAGATTTATGAAGGCCAGCCCACCCAGAGCAGTGGCTGCGTTTTTATCACATCAGAGACAAGTTAGCACTAGGTTTCACTCTAGGATTAGGTGCTGTCTCACAAATTGGGCTTTTCGCCAGACAAAGAAGTTGCAGCATGCATTTGCCCTTTTCAAGATTGCTAATAAAATGCTGCTATTAACCTCTAGGACTGCATGGATTTCTCAGTGATCCTATTTGGAAATTGTGGAATATGGAGCTGACAATGGAGTTACCAACTCATAGGACTTTTTAATCCAGGTGGTGATAATCCCCACTAATTGGCTGACCTCTGACTTTGGCAACTCCCCCATCTGCCTAATTAGTACCTTAAACCTTAGCAGCAACATATATCTCTTATTCTTTAAGATTTCTTGAGCATTTAGTATGTGCTAAGCACTACTATGCATTAATGGTACATATTCTACATTCTGAGGCCAGGGTTGTCTAAATTATATACACTATTGGTAAAGATCAGCAAGGGATAAAGTCTAGGAAGAACATTATAGTTCTCTGTTTCTATAAATATATACATATGAATAGACAATGATGAAGTTATAGATGGAGGCAAAGCAAACAGACAATAGTGAGTAATTTGATGCCAAGTACTTGGTTTGGGAGTTAAAGAGAATTTCTGCATTATCTGTAATATTTTAACTCTTTTTTAAAATAAGTAGACTATTTGTCTACAACTATTAATAGCATAATTAAAAAACAGACCTAACCAAAAGTCTTTTTTGACATACAAAGTGTTATTATTTTGAATAAAGTATGTTATAAATTTTGAATAAGTCAGAGTTCTTATCTTGAAATATAAATTCAAAGACCCATAGAATTAAAATTGTTTCTCACAAATGGGTTTACCAAATGACATTACAAGGCTCTTAAATTGGGACCATATAAATTACATTTCTGTGTGCCTCAATTTCCTTATCTGTAAAAGGAGTACAAAGTTCAGGTACTTAACTGGGGGGTTGGGGTTAGAGGCAAACTAGTATATACAGAATAGGTAAATAACAAGGCCTGACTGCATAGCACAGGGAAAAAGAACTATGTTCAATATCCTGTAGTAAGGCATAATGGAAAGACTAAGAAGGAGAATCTGTATATAACTGAATCACTTTGTTGTATAGCAAAAATTAACACACTGTAAATCAAAAACACTTCAGTTAAAAATTTTTTTTGAAACAGTCTGGGTGCCAGGACTTCCCTAGTGGTCCAGTGGCCAAGACTCCATGTTCCCAATACAGGGAGCCTGAGTTCAGTCTCTGGTGAGGGGAGTAGATCCCACAAGTCACAACTGAAAGATCTTGCATGCTGCAAGGAAGACCAAAGGTCCCCCATGCTGCAACTAGGACTTGGTGCAGCCAAACAAATAGACTGAAAAAAAACCCCAAAAGTCCAGATGCTTTAACACACTACTCAGGCTCTTTGTAATCTGGCTCCTATACACTCTCTCTCATTTCTGCATTCTCAGCCTATCAGTCTCCCACCCCCACTAAGCCTCCATAGATACACCATTCCCCAAACCCAGACCTTAATTTATGACTCATCCATTCCTTTTGCCTGGAATGCCCCTCCCTCCTCTCTGCCAAGCCAGCTTTTACTTATGCTCGAAGTTTACGTGATGATAGCTCACCTGTGGAAGTTTCTCCATTCTATTCTCTAGGTATGATACTCAGACATATGCCTAGTGGATGGAGGAGGTCTTTCTAGATTTTTAGAATAGGTGCGCCACACCTGAGGTCATGCAACCCTCTCTCCCACTCACTACTGTACCCCCAATACCAGCACCACACAGAGCACACAGTAGGTGCATAAAGAGTATTAGGAAGTAACTGGTTAGTGCATGAATAGATTCTGTGTAGACTGAAGTCCAAATACCCTCAGAGCATCTTAATTGTCCTAACACTGAGCACAGACTGCAGCAGGCGTTTGCTGCATATATTTGTTCAGTAAACACCTGGCATTATGTCCAGGGTGTTTTGGGAGGTGGGGAACAAATCATTCACAGGTAGTTCTTTAGCAAAATGAATCATATCCAATACACATTTGTACTTAAAAGAGCATGTAGTATGTTTCATTTTCCATGGGAAATATCCAAAAGTGAGTGGTTTGTGATTTAGATACATGAAGGATTAATCAATGTATAGTATTAACTCAATATTAACTTGCTCTCTACCATTATGTGGAGAGTGTAAATCTATATCAGGATGACCAAGAAGTGACTGCACTTTCACAATCATGTAAGAAGCTGCATCGTGGCTCAACTGGTAAAGAATCCACCTGCAATGTGGATAGACCTGGGTTCGATCCCTGGGTTTGGAAGATCCCCTGGAGAATGGAAAGGCGACCCACTCCAGTATTCTGGCCTGGAGAATTCCATGGACTGTATAGTCCATGGGGTTGCAAACAGCTGGACACAACTGAGCAACTTTAACAAGAAGCTGCAAGGTGGTGATTATATACATGGTTGAGTTAATGTCCCCAAGTCTTATCTATCGTCAAGCTCATAAGGGCACTAGTATAAGCGATTATTGGGAAGGTAAACTTGTGCCTTTCTGGAGCGCTAGTATACATGTATTAGGGACTTCCCTGGTAGTCTGAGGGCTAAAACTCTGAACTTTCACTGCAGGGGGCCCTGGGTTTGATCCCTGGTCAGGGAAATAGCTCTTGCATGCCGCAGCTAAGATCCAGTGGGGCCAAATAAATAAATATTTGAAATGTGTATTAAAATTATATATATATTTCAAATTAACTCTGGAAAAATATTTCAAATTAAGCATACACCATTTGTAACAAAAGAAAAACTGGAAATAACTTTAATGGTCCTCACTAGGGGATTAGTTAAATAATCATGATGGATCCCTGTAATAGAATACTCAGTTGCCTAAAAAGATGGGACCTATTTTTATACCTGAAGGAAAAACTAGGCTCCAATTATGAAAAAAGTATACATATGCTTTATTTCTTGAGATTAAGAAGAGCTATCATTAGGAATTATCTGTGTATACAGCCTCAAATATTAGATGATAGCTTCCTCTTTTTTCTCCATTATTAATATGCATAGCCTTTGTTCTAAAAACTCAGTTTTTAAAATAGTTTACAGTAGTCGCATTCCTGTGGTTGGAAGAAAGAGTGACTCTACGTTTAGACATAAGTTCTTGTTAAAAGACTTTCCAACCTAAATGGAGACACTGGACAATGCTCGCATCGAAGAAAAGGGCCTGTCTTCTGACCAGCCTAGAATGAGGAAAAACAAATCAACCTTGTGGATATCCCTTAAAATATGCAGGTACTTGATAGAAACTTGAGTTCGAGTTCCGTAGGAAGTGTCATGGTCTATCTGGGTTTGAATGCAGTGTTACAGCAGCCAGGATGACTTTTTTAACCCACTCTTTTGCTTCTACGTTCTAATCAAAGTATGGTAAACTGTGTTACCAATTATAAGCTGATTTTTCTTAAAGAAAAATCAGGACTTTGTTTACATCAAAGTTTAAATCTTTAAAATTGTCTGCATAGTAAATATGCCTCCCAAAGTAGGTTTAAAGAAACTGAGTATAAGGAGAAAATTTAGATGCACATTTTTCTGTATCAGATTGAAGAACAGAACATGACATTTTTTTAATTAATGTTTTTTGGCCACTCTGTATAGCATACAGGATCTTAATTTTCTGACCAGGGATGGAACCTGGCCCACTGCAGAGGAAGTGCAGAGTCTTAACCACTGGCACTGTCAGAGAAGTTCCCCAAACTGGGATTTTTAAAAAGAAAAACTTGTAACTTAACATATCAATCATATCAATATAGATTGGCTTTTTACATTTATTTTATTTATATAAAATGTTATATGTCATCTTTTCAAGTGAAAGCAATTATTCCCTTAATCCTGAATATCTGTTTTTTCCCATTCATATTTTGCCTTCCCTAGATGAGTCATGATGCAGTAATGGCCAACACAAACCTAAACCTGAAGGTCATAAGACCCTAAGTGTTTATCTTAAGATATGCAATGTTTATACAGCTTCTCCAAGATCTGAGCTTCTTCCCATGGTACAAAGCCCTGGAATTCTCACACACGAGTTTGCTTGCTAGATTTTTCAGGCTCCATTTAACTTCCAATTCTACTCTTTTTAGAATTTTCACAGAATGGTGATAACTTTAACAGACTCAGCTAACTGAGGATCAAGAAAAAACATTGAACAGTAAAAGGATGAATATGAAGATGTAAAAGAGGACATCAAAATCATAAAATGTGGAGGAAAAGAGTAAGAAAATACAGACTTTTTTCCCCCAGAATGTGAAAAATTATAAAACTACCAGTTGGAGCCTATAAAACTACCAGTTGAAGGCAATTAGAGATAGGAAGGGGTGAACATACTTGAAATGGTAACCACAAATCAGAAACATACAATAGAGTCACAAAAATAAAAAGGCAGAGGAAAAAAACCCTGAAAGCAGAGAACATAAGTATAAAACAAAAGGAAATTATCAAACCACAAAAGGAAAAAGAAATGGACAAGGAAGCATATAAAATCAATAGGAAAATGAGGTTTAAATGGACAATAAATAGCTATCTATAAGTAATTACCTTAAATGTCAGTGGACTAAATACTCCCATCCAAAGACACAGAGTGGCAGATTGGACTGAAAAACAAGAGCCTACAATATGCTGCCCACAGAGATCCGCTTTGGCGCAAAGGACACACGTAGATTGAAAATGAAAGGATGGGAAAAGATATTTCATGCAAATATGGAAAAGGTAAGAAAGTGAGGGTCGTAATATTCATATTAGACAAAATAGACTAAAGAAAGGCCATAAAGAAAGATAAAGAAGGACACTATAGAGGCTGCCCTGGCGACTTAGTGGTAAAGAATCTGCCTGCCAATGCAGGAGACAGGGGTTTGATCCCTGATCTGGGAAGATCCCACATGCCTCAGAGCAACTAAGCCCATGCACCACAACTACTGAGCCCACATGCAGCAGCTACTGAAGCCTGTGTGCCTAGATCCTGTGCTCTGCAACACGAGAAGCCTCAACAGTGGGAAGCCCATGCACCGCAACAAAGAGTAGCCCTTGCTTGCCACAACCAGAGAAAGCCGGCACACGGCAACGAAGACCCAGTGCAACCAAAGAGAAATACATACGTACACGCATACATAAAAACCATAGTTTAAAAAAAAAATGAATCAAGAGTAGGTTCTTTGAAAGGGTAAACAAAATGGAAAATCTCTGTCCAGGCTCACTGAGAAGAAAAGAGAGAACCCAAATAAAATAAGAAATGACACAAAAAAGACATAATTGATACCACAGAAATACAAAAAATTTGTAAGGGAATACTATGAACAATTAAATGTCAACAGATTTGACAATCTAGAAGAAATACAGAAGTTTCTAGAAACATATACCCACCAAAATTGAATCAAGAAGAAATGGATAATTTGAACAGACCAATCACTAAAAGCAAAATAGAATCTGTAATTTAAAAAACTGCCTATGAACAAAAGTTCAGGAGCAGATAGCTTCACAGGTGATTCTACCCAACATACAAAGAACTTATATCAATTCTTTTCAAACTCTTCCACAACCTGAAGAGGAAGAAACTCCCAAACACTGATGAAGCCACTATCACCCTGATACCAAGAGCAGACAAAGATAGAACTAAAAAAGAAAATCATAGGCCATTATTTTTGATGAAAATAGATGCAAAAATTCTCAACAAAATATTAACAAACTGAATCCAACAATGCATAAAAAAGATTATACACAACGACAAAGTGAGATTCATCCCACATTCACAAAGATGGTTCAACATATGCCAAAATCAACATATATAGCACATCAACAAAAGAAAAGGCAAAACCCACATAATCATCAGTAGATGCAGAAAAAGCATTTGATAAAATTCAACCTTCACTAATGATAAAAGCTTTTCTCAAAGTGGGTATAGAAGAGAACATATCTCAAGATAATAAAGCTATTTATGACAAACTCACAGCCAACAAGACTTCACTTGTGGCTCAAATGGTAAAGCATCTGACTACAATGTGGGAGACCTAGGTTTGATCCCTGGGTTGGGAAGATCCTCTGGAGAAGGAAATGGCACCCCATTCCAGTACTCTTGCCTAGAAAATCCCATGGACGGAGGAGCCTGGTAGGCTGCAGTCCTTGGGGTCCCAAAGAGTCAGACATGACTGAGTGACTAAACTTTCACTTTCTTTCACAGCCAACATAACACTCAGTGTTGAAAGCTGAAAATGGCCTTCCCTGGTGGTCCAGTTGTTAAGAATCCACCTTGTAATGCAGGGGACACAGGTTTGATCCCTGGTTGGGGAACTAAGATCCCATATGCCACGGAGCAACTAAGCCCACGCACCACCAACTACTGAGCCCACACATTCCCGAGACCGTGTGCCACAACTAGAGAGTCCATGTGCCACCACAACAGATCCTGCCTGGCTTCCCAGGTGGCACTAGTGGTAAAGAACCTTCCTGCCAATGCAAAGGACATAAGAGATGTGGGTTCGATCCCTGGGTCAGGAAGATCCCCTGGAGGTGGGCATGGCAACCCACTCTAGTATTCTTGCTGGGAGAATCCCATGGACAGAGGAGCCTGGTGAGATATGGTCCACAGGGTCACAAAGAATCAGACACAGCTGAAGCAATTCAGCACGCATGTAATGCAATGAAGATCCTGCATGCCGCAACTAAGACTCAACTCAGCCAAATAAATAAATATTAAAAAGAAGAAAAAGAAAAGCTGAAAACCCTCCTGCTAAAATCTGGAACAAGACCAGGAGGCCCACTCTCATCTCTTATATTCAACATAACATTGGAAGTCTTAGCCACAGCAATCAGGCAAGACATAAAAGGTATCCAAATTGGAAGGAAAGAGGCAACATTGTCATTACGTGCAGATGACCTATATTATATAGAGAAAACCATAAAGACTCCACACTAAAACTACTAAAACTGATAAATGAATTTAGCAAGGTAGCGGGATATAAGATTAACATATAGAAATCTGTTGCATCTTTAACACCAACAATAAAGTATCAGAAATGGAATATAAAAAACAATCTGTTTTAAAAGTTGCACCCTGACTTCCTTGGTGGTCCAGTGGCTAAGAATCTACCTTCCAACGCAAGGGCCTTGGGATTGCTCCCTGGTTGGGGAACTGGATCCTGCATGCCTCAGTGAAGGTCTCTCATATCACAACGAAGACCTGGTACAGCCAAATAAATATTCTAAAATAATAATAATAATAAAAATCGCACCCCTCCCATTAAAATACTTAGGAATAAAGTGGACCAAGGAGGTGAAAGAATTAAAGATGATTCAAAGAAATGGACCTGGTGGTCCAGTGGCTAAGAATCTGCCTGCCAATGCAGGGGAAACAGGTTTGATCTCTGCTCTGGGAAGATTACACACACCATGGGGCAAGCAAGCTTGCACACCACAACTACTGACCCCATGTGCTGCGACTACTGAAGCCTGCGTGCCTAGAGCCCACGCTCTGCACCAGGAGAAGCCACTGCAGTGAGAAACCCAAGCAACCCAACAAAGAGCAGCCCTCACTCTCTGCAACAAGAGGAAGCCCAGATGTAGCAACAAGAACCTAGCATAGCCAAAAATGAACAAATAAAAATTTAAAAAGAAATGGAAAGATATCGAATGCTTTTGGATCCCCAAACCGGCAGACCTAAACAGATGTTTCTCTAAAGACATACAGACAACCAGTAAGCACATGAAAAGTTGCTCAACATCTCTAATTGTTAGAGAAATACAAATCAAATCTACAATGAAGTACCATTTCACATCAGTTCTAATGGCCATCATTAAGAAGTCTACAAGTAAATACTGACGATGTGGAGAAAAAGGTACCCTCCTACACTGTTGGTACAGCCACTATGGAAGATAGTACGGAAGTTCCTCAGAAAACTAAAAATAGAATTATCATATGATCCAGCAATCCCACTCCTGCGTATATATCCAGACAAAACTATAACTCAAAGATACATGCACCCCTATATTCACAGCAGCACCATTCATAATAGCCAAGACATGGGAACAACCTAAATGTCCACTGACAGATGAGTGGAGAAAAATGTGGCATATATATACAATGGAATATTGCTCAGTCATAAAAAGAATGAAATGATGCCATTTGCAGCAACGTGGATACAACTAGAGATGATCATAGTAAGTGAAGTCAGAAAGAGAAAGACAAATACCATGGTATCACTTATATGTGGAATCCAAAATATGACACAGATGAACCTATTTATGAAACAAACAGAATCACAGACACGGAGAATAGACTGGTGGTTGCAAGGCGGCGGGGGTTTGGGGAGGGATGGAGTGAGAGGTTGGGGTTAGCAGATGTAAGCTATTGTATATAGAATGGACAAAAACAAGGTCCTGCTGTTTAGCACAGAGAGCTATATCCAATATCCTATGACAAATCATAATGGATAATAATATAAAAAAAGAAAGATGTACATATACATATAACAGAATCACTTTGCTGTATAGCAATAATTAACACGGCATTATAAATAAGTTTAAAAAAGAAAACACATGGACTAATTTAGATAGTCACTTTGGCAGAGGTAATAATCTGGATGGCTATTTGGTTACCATACAATTCTAGAAAATTTCATATCACATAGAACTAGTGCTCCCAAACAAGTCGTTCTTTTAGTAGTTAGATTTACTTTATTTTCCTACATAATTAAATGAATTCTTAAAATATATATCACAGAACATGTTTTTTCATGTTTTGCATGTAAGATCTTAATTCCCTGACCAGGGATTGAACCCATGCCCCCTGCAGTGGGAGCATGGAGTCCTAACCACTGGACCACCAGGGAAGTCCCCTGACAGTCATTTTCCATCTTTCCCCATAAGAGGTAATCCCTTCCACTGGTAGATTTCATTGTTTGAGCATTTGGTTTTTTTTGCTGCTGTTGGTTTGGTTCATTTTTTAACACTACTGTCAACGTTTTGTGGGCTAAATATTTCAAAGTCTTCATTGCAAGAAAGTACCAGTCCTAAAGATTAGATATTAATTCTTAGTGTCACATTGGGATGAATAGAGAGAGCTTTGACATGCATTATCCTTAATCTATTACTACATAGTAAACATAAGATAAAATACAACCAACCATCATCCACAGAACTATGACGGCTGGGCATGGGACTAAGTGAGGTATCTCTGCAAATCATCTTGGCTGTTAATAAAAAAATCACAAATTCTATGACCATGAGGAAAACACTTTACATTTCTATACTTTCTGATTAATGTGTTTAATATAGATTGTGGAAAGTGGCTTCATGTAACAGAGTTTTCAGTTATCAGGCTGACTCAGAAGTATGTTGGTAGAGCAGTAGAAACCTTCTAGCATGGCACTCATAGAATTTGATGAGAAGGTTAAAGATTATATGTAGGCTTGAATGCACTTACTTACAAAACATGGACTCACAGACAGAGAAAAAAAACTTATGGTTACCAAAGGGGAAATGTGGAGGAAGGAGGGATAAATTTGGAGCTTGGGATTAACAGATATACACTCCTATTATAAATAAGATAGATGACCAACAAGGACCTACTGTATAGCACAGGGAACTATATTCAGTATCTTATAATAATCTATAATGGAAAAGAATCTGAAAAAGAATATATATATATATATACACACACATATATATATATGTGTAACTTACTTGCTGTATACCTGAAATACTGTAAAATCAACTATACTTCATTTTTTAAAAAGATTATATATAGGTTCAAGTTATTCCCCAGAGAAGAAAAAGCTAGGTGCTGGCAGATGAGCAGGTATTAAGAGAAGTTCTGCTTTGGCTGCTTTATGTTGGAGAGGAAAAAAATGAAGTGCTCCTTCTTTCACCCTTACAAGAGAGCAGAGGGCTGAGGGCAGGGAACGTGAAAAGAGAAACAGGGGGCTTTTTTCTGATTAACTGTAAGCTGGCAGCGCCTTACCAAAAACCTTAAAGCTTATAATGGAAAATGCCTGCAAGCAATTTGATCAAAGTTTTAAAACTGCTCACTTTCTGAAGCACCAGAATCAAGGCTGGGAAAGAACTTTTAGTTAGAAACACAGTGAATTTTTTTAAAGTTCTATTCAAGCTTGTTTTGGGAGGAGTGTGGCAAGGGGAAAAGAAGCATGCATGGGCTTGTATGTGTGTGTGGGAGTGTGGGGTTTCAGGGAGTAGTGGGGATAAGGAGTCAGAGAGTAATGGGGGCAGGGGGAAAGGTTTGTATGCAGGAGAGTTTGATTAAACTCATTTGATTAGGATTACTCAGAAACTTACCAATTCTAGTTGTATTTATTAGTAGATAGATTTTGCATATGTCTTAAGCATATATAAATGTATAAACCTTTAAGTATTTGATATTTATAAAATTATGTTTTCAAATGTGTCCTTTAGCGTTTTATGCTTAGTCACTTAATGCAATCGATTTTTCTGGGCAAAGCCTGAACAAGTGAAAAGGAGAGGCTGTCCTTCTCCCTGGCTCAGTGGGCTGTGCCTGGGAAGTGCCCTGCTGCCTGTCTGCAAGGCCATGACCTTCCTTTGGGAGTGGCTCACCCTCATTTCAGGCCCTGTGACTTGGAAAATGGCAACAGTCTTGTAAACACACGTACATGGTAGGAGGAAAAGAAGCGTGACCAACTGCAAAGTAAAGAGACTAGATTTTGAGAGGCAAGAAAAGGGGACATAAGAGAGCGTGTGAGTTTGGCATGGGGGAGGAGTTTGCAGAGCGTTTTCAATAGCTGCTCTGGAGTTGGGTTACCTAATGAGAGTGGTAGAGATGCGGAAAAGATTTCTTTTGTTTTATGTATTCTATTCCCATGTGACATTTTCCTCTCCAAATATGGAAGCAAAGATTTGAATTATACTCTGTAAGACAGCATGGAAAAACTGAACGAATGTTTTGGCCAACTCAATACATGTTTAGAGAGTTGAACTATATGGTGAGCTGGTTTCATATAACGGTTGAAAAATTTATAATTCAGCAGTGGTCTACAGAATGCCTGACTCGCAACGTTTTGGAGTCAGTTCGTGGAACTAACATGTAAGTGGACAAATTAGTGTGTTCCGCATTATACCAAGTTCTATAAGGGACATAGAAGTGACTGAAGATATACTGTGTTCTTATGGAACTTACTCTCTGGCTAGACAGGTAGAATTTATCAGCCAATCGGCAAAATAAGAGAACACTTGAGAAAAAGGGCTTTGAACCAGACTAGAGACAGAGAGACCTTCAGGGCAAAGTGAGCTTCCCTTAAGGCAACATCAGGTTTGGAGGAGAGAGAACAATTGATGTTTCAAGGCGGGCAATAGTACGGTAGCAAAGACCAGAAGGGCACAGGAAATGTAACACACATAACATGGCAGAGATTGCCTTAGAGCAGGACTCCCTAGCCTCTGGGATCTAATGCCTCAGGATCTGAGCTGATGCCATAGTAACAGAAACAAAGTGCGCAATAAATGTAATGTACTTGAATCATCCCAAAACCATCCTCCACCCCGGTCCATGGAAAAACTGTCTTCTACAAAACCGGTCCCTGATGCCCAAAAGATTTGGGACTGCAGTCTTAGAGGATTTCAGTCACACCTCACTCTTCTCAAAGCCCTTTCATGTGAACTGGCTCTGTGACCCTGGGCAGGGGCTGGGGGTGGGGTAGGCCTGGTTTATTTATTGACTTTTTAAAGATGAAAGAAACTAGGACTTGAGATACAAGAGACTATGAATCGCCTAGGGTCGTGTAGGGGACATATCAGGATTTGCATCTATCATTTGACCCTTGGTCCCCTGTCCTCATAATACAGGGCATT
>NW_011494734.1:3465231-3470318 GCF_000754665.1 Bison bison bison
ATCTATCATTTGACCCTTGGTCCCCTGTCCTCATAATACAGGGCATTGGGGGCAGTTGTAGCAGTTTAGACAGAATTTAAAGTCCCTTTGGCCACCTCATGCGAAGAGTTGACTCATTGGAAAAGACCCTGATGCTGGGAGGGATTGGGGGCAGGAGGAGAAGGGGACAACAGAGGATGAGATGGCTGGATGGCATCACTGACTCGACGGACATGAGTTTGAGTGAACTCTGGGAGTTGGTGATGGATAGGGAGGCCTGGTGTGCTGCGATTCATGGGGTCGCAAGAGTCGGACACGACTGAGCGACTGAACTGAACTGAACTAGGACCCTTATGGCTTCCCTTGAGGCTCAGCTGGTAAAGAATTCACCTAGGGCTTCCCCTGTGGCTCAGTTGGTAAAGAATCTGCTGCAATGTGGGATACCTGGGTTTGATCCCTGGGTTGGGAAGATTCCCTGGAGAAGGGAAAGGCTACCCACTCCAGTATTCTGGCCTGAAGAATTCCATGGACTGTATAGTCCATGGGGTCACAAAGAGTTGGACATGACTGAGTGATTTTCACTTTCACTTAGGACCCTTAAGATACTAATAAGGATGTTGGTTCAGCTGCTTTAACCAAGTTCAAAACCCCAGTGCTATAAATAGGAGTTTGCTTTTCTATTGCATACAAGTTCATGCTGGCAGGTAGTCCAGGCGAGTCAGGTACAGGCAGATGTGATCCACAAGGTCATTGGCCCTCTCTGTGCCCCAGGAGGCTGGGCTATCTGGACACATCAACCTGGTCCCTTGGTTTAGCTAATGGGAAGCACTAGCAACAGATTAGACTTGGGATGAGGGGAGTGTGACTGCAGCATGTTTGTCCCCCAAGACCCTCGGCAGATTGTCACAGCTGGCTGCATCCTTTAATCAAAGATTACAGGTCCTTTTTTCTTTTTGATTTTTTAGGGGGTGGGGTGGTGATGCATGCCTTCAAGCTTGCAGGATCTTAGTTCCGCAGCCAGGGACTGAACCTGGGCCAGGGCAGTGAAAGTGCTAATTTCTAACCACTGGGCCACCAGGAAAGTCCCTATAGGTCATGCTGAGTGCCCCTTCCACACACTCCATTCTAGTCTATAGTTTTCACCCTCTGTCCCTCAGCCCTGTCCAAAGCTGGCTATAGCCCCCTGACTGGTGCTGGATGTGGGATGCTGTCCTTTATGGTTTTCCTCCTCCCTGTCCACATCTTTGTCAGCAGTTTCTTATTAAACTGTCTGGCTCATGCCCTTGTCTCCTGCTGGGACCCTGACCAGCACAATCGTCCAGGAACCTGCACTGCTTCTACCGTGTTTCACCAGTGTTATCCTCATCTACATGGTTACTTCTGACTCACCATATTCTGGCCCAAATGAAAAAATAAACAGAAGCTGTATTCATTTCCTATGGTTGCAGTAACCAATCACCACAAATACAGGGCTTAAAACAACATGACTTTACCTTGCAGTTCTGTGGGTTCAAAGTCCAAGACAGGTCTCCCTGGGCTAAAGTCAAGGTGTCACATGATTGTGTTCTTTTCTGCAACCAGTGGAGGAGAACTCCCTTCCCGGTTGTTTCCAGCTTTTAGGGCGCCTTCCCTCCAGCTTCAAAACCACCAGCGTCACCCGAGACCTTCCCCAGCTGTCGCTCAAGAGTGTTTATGATTTCATTGAGCCCACCTGGGTTATCCATGCTGCTTGCCCCATGTCAAGATTAGCTGATTAGCAGACTAGCACTTCAATTTCAACTGTACTCCTAATTTCTCTTTGCCATATATGTATTACAGGTTACAGAGATGAGGATGTGTACATCATTTGGGAGTCATTATTCTGCCTATCCCCTGGAGAAAGAAATGGCACCCCACTCCAGTACTCTTGCCTGGAAAATCCCATGGACGGAGGAGCCTGGTAGGCTACAGTCCATGGGGTCCCAAAGAGTCGGGCACAACTGAGCGACTTCACTAACTAACCTAACCTATTCTGCCTATCAGTGGATAAAGAGCTTCCTTTTTAAAAAATTGAATTATAGTTGATTTACAATGTTGTGTTAGTTTCAGGTATATAGCAGGGTGATTCAGTTATACACGTATGTATACGTCTATTCTTTTTCAGATTCTTTTCCATTGTAGGTTATTACTAGATACTGAATATAGTTCCCTGTGTGATACAGTAGGTCCTTGCTGTTTATCAATTTTATACATAGTAGTTTGTATCTATTAATCCAAACTCCTAATTTATCTCATCCTCCCCTCCCTTTCCCCTTTGGTAACCATAAATTTGTTTTCTATGTCTGTGAGTCTATTTCTAAACAGCTTCCTTTTACGGTTGTATCCTTGAAATCACACTCAGCTGACCAACATCCTGTTGGACAGAATTTAGTCCAAAGGTCACATTGAACTCCCAGGGAGGTTGAGAAATATAGTCTAAGTAGGCAGCCCCGGGTCTGGTTAAACCATGGAGAGTTCTATTACCAAGAGAAAGAAGTGGGGTAATGAACAGCACTTTCTAGCCGGTGCCCTATATCAGGTTCCTTTGTCCTTGCCAGGTTCTACTGTCTGTTTCCCTTCACTTCATCTTGCCCCCTGGTGCTTTGGCTAGTTGCACTCACCTACAGGCCCCGAGCCAGCCTTTACCTGGAATTGTAGTTTCTAATTTAGGAGAAGACATGGAACTATTTCCTAAACGGACCATATCAGATAAATCATCACCAGTTATCTCCTGATCGCCATAATGATTTTCGTGATCTTCATAATGAACTCGTAGATGAGCTGTAAATGTTTCTAGCTGGTCTTTGGTAACAGGGTTTCCTCACACTTACTGGCCCACCCACGTCGTGTGTGACCCACCCAGCCCATGGTTCAGCACCTTGCCGCACCCCCCACATCCAGCGTCTTAGATGCTATCTGCCTGCCGCTGCTGTTGAATCTTCCAGCCTGTCTCTATGGACCTGGGCACTATTCCCAGGAACTTTGGCTCCCGGCTCCTGCCCTTCCCCCAACCCCTCCTCTTGATGTTAAAATTTAGCTTAGCTTTCTCTATGTTGGTCCCTCATACATCAACAGACCTCCAAGTGCTGGGTGGATGATTTAGGAAAGTATTAGAAAAAATTATAATGAGGCAAAGGAAATTGATACATATTGATGCCTGTAAGCATTTTATAAGAAGAATTAAAATGTGTCTTCTTCTAATCATATTTTCAGTTGACTATCACCTATGGGTGCTTTACATACTCTAATTCTTTTTTGGTTACTTACATCGAATTATCTTTCTTAGACAGGAGGCTGAGCCATGCCTTTTACCAGGAAAGTTGATGAAGCATTGCTTAGGCAGAATCCATGGATCTAAAATCAAGAGTGGAAATATATGTGATGCTCCTCACAATTATGCCTAAATGACTCAAAGGCAAAATTTTACTTTCTGTACCCATGACGTTAGGCTCTTGTCTCTAAGGAAGTATGTTTTCACTTAATGACATAATAGTTGTTCTACTGAATTGGAATGCATATCAATTTCCAGTTTTTCAGGCTCCTCATGCTAAATGATAAACAGGTTGCAAAAAATGGGGGTGGGGTGGGGGTGGATTATATAATAATTTCAATTGGATCTGGATTTTTAAAGGGAAATAGAGCTGTTGGGACACAGTGGCTAGAATCTGGACAGTTTAGTCCTGCCTTTTCCCGGGGAAAAACATAAGAACATTCTCCCCAATTCATGCAGGACCTTCCAAGACTCAGAATCCTCAGGAAAGAAGGTTTGGGTGATTCTACCTGGCAAAGAGATGTTTGCTGAAGACAGAACATAAAGAAAAATCAGAAATCCCCAACTACAACTTCTTGAGCAGTTATAAAAATGAAGACTGTTACCTCAATCTGTGTTTCTCAATCTGTGATGTTTTATAGATACTTTTATTTTGTATTATAAAATACAAAATATATTTAACTTTTTAATCTATTCCCCACCCCCTGCTATTCTGTACTTAGTATATGTTGGTGGTGAAATTTGTTATTTTGATTATGAGTTCAGTACATCAAGACAGACTTATAACAGAAGTGGAAAAGAAATGGAGTTCAGCTGGAGACCCAACTTGAAAGCTGGATGCACTGAATGCATGATGGGGGACCTTCTGCTGGTTCCTCTGAAGACATGGAATGTACTTCCAGATGGCTGAGTGAATATAACATTGTGTTTGGTGGAAATGCTTGTGTTCTGGAAGAAAAGATGGGATGAAGAATGTATTATGGTATTAGAAAGCCAAAGAGGTAAGCTAGAATGGAAACGTGATTCTTTGTTGCCTGGCAGCAAAACTCTTCTTACTCTGGAAGAGTTCAAAGATAGATGGAGGCCAAATTCCTTTTCTACTACCAAAGCCCAAGGGGGCAGACATTTTTCTCTTCTCACTCCCTGGCAGCCAGGGCACATGAAAAGGCTCAGCCAATTGGACACTTCCACCAGGGATGCTGAGTCATGAGAAAGTGACTCAGGGTACAGAGACAGTTGGAAATGAACAGGATGGCGGAGAGTGTCTATCACGACCAGCCTGAGCATCCTTACCTGAGTGTCACCTGAGGTGTGATCTTGAATATACGTCCAGATGCATAATTGTCCTTGGGTACATTTTCTCCAGCTGTTTCTTCATTTTTCTGTGCTATATCTTTTTTGGTAAAATTCCCTTCCTGCTTGATAAACTAGCATTGGTTTTCAGCATTTGCAATCAAGGCAACTCAGACTGGAAAATATAATAGTGTTTGGGGTTTTTGCTGTTAATTACTGGATTTCTTTAATTTTACCATAAGTAGTGCTGCAGTGGAGAAGGCAATGGAAACCCACTCCAGTACTCTTGCCTGGAGAATCCCAGGGATGGCGGAGCCTGGGGGGCTGCCGTCCATGGGGTCGCTAGGAGTCAGACACGACTGAAGTGACTTAGCAGCAGCAGCAGCAGCAGCAGCAATGCTACAGTGGATTATCCACAAAACTCCCCCTCCCACCCTTGTGTTTAAGAATTTTTTCCTAATGTACAAGTTTAACTGGTCTTAGGTTAGATCTTGCTATGAATTATCAAATTACTTTGCAACGTATA
>NW_011494734.1:3470418-3518680 GCF_000754665.1 Bison bison bison
TAAGAGTCGGACACGACTGAGCGATTTCACTTTGACTTTTCACTTTCATGCATTGAAGAAGGAAATGGCAACCCACTCCAGTGTTCTTGCCTGGAGAATCCCAGGGACGGGGGAGCCTGGTGGGCTGCCGTCTATGGGGTTGCACATAGTCGGACACGACTGAAGTGACTTAGCAGCAGCAGCAGCAGCAATGCTACAGTGGATTATCCACAAAACTCCCCCTCCCACCCTTGTGTTTAAGAATTTTTTCTAGGCCCTCCTGGAGGCCGGCAGCCTGCTGGGGCAGTGGAGGACCAGGCCACCCATAAAGGGAAGGGGTCAGGAGGTCGGGGCCCCGGCCTTATAGGGCTCAGACCAGGCCCCAGCAGGAAGCAGCAGGCGTTCAGGGCCCAGGCCTGGCTTGGTTGTCCAAAGGGGGGATAAAAAAAAAAAAAAAGAATTTTTTCTTAATGTACAAGTTTAACTGGTCTTAGGTTAGATCTTGCTATGAATTATCAAATTACTTTGCAACGTATAAGAGATACTGTTTTCACTGAATCTTTGCCTTGGTCACATCTTGAACAATGGATACATCAAGTAATAGAAGTGAAGATGATTTACCCGGCATTACTGAGGAATGAGATTTTCCACCAATGTACATTTAAAAAAAGATAACCAAAGATTATTTTCAACACCAAAGTTTTGAAAGCATAACCACTTTTTAATCACAATCTGTCCAAAGTCCATCACATAATTCCTAACCTCATCAAGCTGCAATCCCTGGAGGCCCACAGAGATGATGGGTTTATCTTTGCCTTTGCACTCACACTTGGTTCCCCAGATCACAGTGCTTTTGTCATGACTGGGGAATTTTCACTCTCTCCAGACCTCAATAGCATCCCCAGTCAGAGGATAGAAACTCTTCCCTCTTTAATCCTTTCTTTGCTCTGTGGCCTATTACTTGTACAGTCTGCCCACCGAAAAGGTAATTGACATGGTTATTGCAAACAGATCACCATGCTTGCAAAATTAAGTCTATCATTTGTACCAAGTTGAAAGTCAGTATCCCAGTGGGAAAGTTGGAGCATGTTCCACTCTCTATATTGGATAGAAATATGATAGCTGTGTTCTTCAACTCTGGCTCGTTCTGTGTGCTGTTGGTGGAAATTTCCAAAAGTCCAAGTGCTAAATGTGTGAAGGATTATAATCATATATTTCGAGAGAGATTTCTGGGATGGTTGTTTCTGTAGAAAAGTTTCATCCCATTCTTCAGAATCACCAGGGAAACTGTGATTTTCCTTGGTAACCTACATCTAAAGAAATTTCATATTTATATGTGATCATAAGGCCTCTTTGTTGAGTTTTTAAATCCATCTGTTAAGAGTCAGCCCTTAATGGAAATGGTTCCAGCTGCTTTTTCTCTTTCATACTGATGTATATTATTTCTTATTCACAAACGTGGGGCCAAATTCCCTTAAAATAATCCCTCTGAAGGAGAGCTTTCACAATGTGCTCTATTGTATAACATACATGCAACAGGTTAATATGAAATAACAGATCCATTTTGAAATGAAACAATCTGATCTTTTATACTAAACAGTAACATGATCACTAGTCTTTTAAAAATAAGCAGATTTTTACAGCAAATGTGGTTGCGGACAACTTATGAAAAGTAGCTCAGTATTTATCTTCCTTCTTCAATATTCCAACACTAGAATATTGTTCTAGTGTCATTTTGGGAAAACAGAATCCTTTGGTTGAGAGAATGAATACATAGGAAAGTGGGTGTAAAAACGAGTTACATTTTGAATTGTATGCATTTTACTCAGAATAGAATAAGAGTTTTACAGACAAAGCATATGCAAATAAAATATAGCACAATCTAGTATATGCCATCCATATTTATGCCATTCTAGTATTAGACATATTGGTTTAATTTGTTTAAATTTATTTACTTTTATCTTATTGTGTTAACATTTAGTATGAGATTTACACTCATTGCTTTTTAAGTGTATAATATGTTATCACTGACTATATGTATAATATGTAGTAGACCTTTACAATGTACTCATCTTGCTTAATTGAAACATCTTGCCTGTTGATTAGAACTCCCCATTCTCCCAACCCCAAGTGCTGGCAACTTATTTAACACTTAGGCTATTAGATTGAAATGAGTATAAATACATACTTATTTATAGATTTACACTTGTAACATGCAAGTCATTATTTGTAAGCTATGAAAGGAAAGGAAGGCAAAAGCAAAGTTTTCTGAAACTAGAGATGATCTCTTTACTACTCCTTTTCTATTCCATATGAAGTGGCATTTCCTTGGCCAGACTTCACTCCCCAGCCACGCTGGGCAAGGAGAGGGCTCAGAGGAGGAGGCAGAAAAGGCTGGTCATTTGTGCTTCTCAGCTTCAGCACAGCTCCTCAGGTTTGCTTATCAGAAGGCAGAAATGAAGGCATACATGATTTTGCATTTTAACTCCACCTAACTGTAGCAGGTAGCATAGTTATTTTCTTGGTCGACAATTTCATTTTTAATGGCAATGACTTGATCTTCCAACTGTTTCAGCTGATCAGATTTTTCTTGTTTACTAAGATTCAAAGCTTGGATCTTCTTTTCCAAATCTTAAGGAAGAGAATGGAGGAAATGTTTAATTAGGTCCCATTTGTTTATTTTTGCTTTTATTTCCATTACTCTAGAAGGTGGATCATAAAAGATTTTGCTGCAATTTATGTCACAGAGTGTTCTGCCTATGTTTTCTTCTAAGAATTTTTATAGTATCCAGTCTTACATTTCGGTCTTTAACCCATTCTGAGTTTCTTTTTGTGTATGGTGTTGGAGAATGTTCTAATTTCATTCTTTTACATGTAGCTGTCCAGTTTTCCCAGCACCACTTATTGAAGAGATTGTTTTTTTCTCCATTGTATATTCTTGCCTCCTTTGTCATAGATTAGGTGACCATAGGTGCATGGATTTATCTGGTCTTACTCCTGCTGCTGCTGCTAAGTCACTTCAGTTGTGTCCGACTCTGTGCGACCCCATAGACGGCCGCCCACCAGGCTCCCCCGTCCCTGGGATTCTCCAGGCAAGAACACTGGAGTGGGTTGCCATTTCCTTCTCCAATGCATGAAAGTGAAAAGTGAAAGTGAAGTCGCTCAGTTGTGTCTGACTCTCAGCGACCCCATGGACTGATGCCTACCAGGCTCCTCCATCCATGGGATTTTCCAGGCAAGAGTACTGGAGTGGGGTGCCATTGTCTTCTTATCTATGACTGCATAAATCCATCCACACACCCATCCATGAATTCATCCATGCATGCATCCATCCAAGCATTTACTTATCTGTTCTTTATCCAACAAATACTTGGGAATTATAGTAAACCCTAACCAGGAGCTCATAAAGTAGTGGATGAAAGAGGTAGAGAGAGCTACAGTTAACAGTGTGAGGTGGCCTTTAGAAACGAAACTGACCTTCTTTAGTGGAACTTCTAAAAGAAAGAAGTAAGCGTTTCACTTCACTTGGTTGTATCACACGTGGATACTCAGTTGGTTTGGGGTTACTGTCAAACTAGCATGTAGCATGTAGCATAACAAGCTAGACTGCTGAAGAAATATGAAACTGTCTTGTGAACAAAAGTTGAATTAACTGGTTATGCTTCAAATGGAGAAAGAAGATTCAGGATATGTACTATAGCTATGTTCAAGTACTTGTGGGCAGAAAAGCAGAATGTACATGTTTGGTCATCCCGAGGACATAGTATAAAACCAGCACATGAAAGCTCCATGAAGGAAGATTCTGTCTGAATATAAAGAATTTTCCCTGGCGGTCCAGTGGTTAAGACTCCATACTCTCAACACAGGGAGCATGGGTCTGATCCCTGGTTAGGATCAAACATGTTGCAAGGCACAACCGAAAAAAAAAAAAAAAAAACCAACAACAACTTTCCAGTAGTCACAGCAGTTCAAAGACTAAGAAGTTGCTATGGTAGGTCATGAGCATTCTATCAATCACTAGAAACTTTCACATACAGGCCATGTGGGATTGAAGAGGGGTTTTAGCATTAGAAGACTATTTGTACTAAGAGAAAAATGTTAATGGATCCTGGTGTTTCTACCAAGTAATTTAATAAGAGCATGCTAGATACTCTTCATTTGCCCCACCAGATCCATTCCCCATCCTGCCTGTCTTGGAAAGCCAGCCTCCCTGGATGATATCACCTGGGGCTCCCTTGACCTCTGGCTTTCATTCACACTTGGCGGCCAGGCGGTTCTGAGAAGTGATGGGTGGCGGGGGAGGGGAGTGAGCAGATTGCATCCCTGGGGCCAGCAGGGTTCTGGCAGTTCTGCCATCTTTGAGTCCAGCTCCTGCAATGCGGCCTCCTCCCTTCTGCCCTGGTGTTCCCGGGGCTGCTTCCTAGCACTCACACTCCTGCTTCTCGTGGCTCCTTCAGGGACGCTAATGGCTTCTCTGCTGGTCACCCATGACCTCCATGCCCTTGGTTGATGCCCTTCATTCCTGTGCTTCTATTCTAATTCCTTCCAACAAGAAATACAGCCTATTTACCTTCTCCCCTCAAACCAGGTCTAGCTTTCTTTGTCAGATGTTTGGACCATCAGAAAGCGGAAGAAATGATGTTGCTGGACCTCAAGAGCCTTGGGCCTTCTACTCACTCTAATGGAACCCTGTAACCACCAGGCTGTCAAGCAACCTGAGCTGAAAGACCCGGTGGAGAGAGGCACAGTACCTCAGCCAATCCTGGGCCCTGGCAGACCTATCAGTTGATCCATCAGCCAATGCAGCTGCTTGAGCAACACCCCAGGACAGACCCACAGAAAAACAGTTCATGCTTGTTGTTCTAAGATGTTAAATTTGGGGAACACTTTGTGATGTGTTGAATAGATAAGTGAGACAACTCTGCTTATAAACACATGATCCAGAATTGTATCCAAGTGTGTTTTCATTTCTTGCTAGGATCCTGACTGACACAAAGCTCTGCAGAGGGATCTTGGCTATAGACTGGGGCCCACTCTCCACTCTCTTCACTTTGACCTCGTCAAGTTAAGTCAGGGCTCCTTTCTGGAATCCCATGGGCCTCTCTTCCTAACAGATGGAATAGAATACAACCCTTGTGGTTCAGCCTGTTCCCAAGTGGCAGAGTTGGGAAGATGGCCAAACCACTGTCTTATTTTCCTATCTTGTTGAGTTGTGAAAACAGCTTTAAAGTGAGAAGAGAGAAAGAAGTAGAAGGCATTATTTTCAGTCTCTCTGAGTAGATGTCCCCTGACTTAAACTTCTCTTCCAACTTAATTTCAAGAACTGTGAAAGTTTTAGTCTATGCGGGAAAGTGGAAACAATGTGGACCCTGACATAAAATATAAGACAGAAAGGATTCTCCTTGTGTTTTTGTTCCCATAACAGGGACCAAGGTCTGGGAATAATAAAAACTGATTCTTCATGGTATCACCCCTGGGGTTCAAGGTAAAAAACATTTGTCCTTTTGAATCTTAGTATTTTTAAAATTATTAGGAAAATACTGAAAATGAAAAGAAGCTCACTATTTTTAAAACAATTCTACAAATGTAAAAAGTAGTATTTTTCCTCTTCACCCATCCCTTCCCCAGAGATATTCAACAGTAAGAGTATGGTGTTATTTTTCCTGACTTTGGCCCACACTGATGTCACATTTTCATTTTTTCATGTCACAGCAGTGATATAAATAGTTATAGGGCCAAAGACTCATTTTATAATAAGTTCAGTTCAGTTGCTCAGTTGTGTCTGACTCTGAGACCCCATGGACTGCAGCATGCCAGGCTTCCCTGTCCTTCACCAACTCCTGGAGCTGGCTCAAACTCATATACATTGAGTCAGTGATGCCATCCAAGCATCTCATCCTCTGTCATCCCCTTTTCCTCCTGCCTTCAATCTTTCCCAGCATCAGGGTCTTTTCCAGTGAGTCAGTTCTTTGCATCAGGTGGCCAAAGTACTGGAGTTTCAGTTTTAGCATCAGTCCTTCCAATGAATATTCAGGACTGATTTCCTTTAGAATTCAATGGTTTGATCTTGCAGTCCAAGGGACTCTTAAGAGTCTTCTCCAATACCCCAGTTCAAAAGCATCAGTTCTTTAGCACTCAGCTTTCTTTATAGTCCAACTCCAGTATCCTTGCCTAGAAAATCCCATAAACAGAGGAGCCTGTTGGGCTACAATCCATGGGGTCACAAAAAGTTGGACACGACTGATTAACACACACACACACGCACACATCCATACATGACTACTGGAAAAACCATAGCTTTGACTGGATGGACCTTTGTTGGCAAAGTAATGACTCTGCTTTTTAATATGCTGTCTAGATTGGTCATAACTTTTCTTCCAAGGAGCAAGTGTCTTTTTAATTTCATGGTTGCAGTCACCATCTGCAGTGATTTTGGAGCCCCCAAAATAAAAGGTCTCACTGTTTCCACTGTTTCCCCATCTATTTGCCATGAAGTGATGGGACCAGTTGCCATGATCTTAGTTTTTTAAATGTTGAGTTTTAAGCCAACTTTTTCACTCTCCTCTTTCACTTTCATCAAGAGGCTCTTTAGTTCTTCTTTGCTTTCTGCCATAAGGGTGGTGTCATCTGCATATCTGAGGTTAGTGATATTTCTCCTTGGAATCCATTTTATACTAAAGAAGCCCTTGTAAGTGAGGAGTTTCAGTTATTTTAATATTTTGAGAGTTACTTATATTCCAAATGAATCTGGTTAACTTGAAAGCATTTATTGTTGTTCAGTTGCTAAGCGGTGTCTGACTCTTTGTGATCTCATGGACTGCAGCACTTCAGGCTTCCTTGTCCTTCACTATGTCCTGGAACTTGCTTAAACTCATGCCCATGGATTAGATGATGCAATCCAACCATCTCTTCCTCTGTCATCCCCTTCTCTTCTTGCCCTCAATGTTTCCCAGCATCAGGGTCTTTGGGAAACAATAAACACAACTGGAAGTAAAACTAGACCACTCATCATTTGATATTTCTTGATGATTTAGAGGTGGTTCAGGACATGACGACTGCCCAGAACAATCACAAGTATCAGCTGTGGGAAAAGTAGACTGATTAACTTTTAAAGTATATGTGTTCTGTGTTTACATAACTGTTTATTTACTTAACCTCTGATGTCTGATGGAAACTAATTCTTTAGCCAAATTGGTCTATGTTTTTCATGGTTCTTTGGCTTTTATTTATTTAAGTTAATTTTTATTGGAATGTAGTTACTTTGGGCTTTCCAGGTGGTGCAAGTGGTAAAGAATCTGCCTGCAATGCAGGAGACACCAGTTCGATCCCTGGTGGGGAAGATCCTCTGGAGTAGGAAATGGCAACCCACTCCAGTATTCTTGCCGGGAAAATTCCGTGGACAGAGAAGCCTGGCCGGCTATAGTCCATGGGGTTGCAAACAGTCAGTCACGACTGAGCACACATGCACATAATTGCTTTACAATGTAGTGTTAGCTTCTTGTGTACACCAAAGTGAATCAGCTATATATGTATACATATATGCCTTCTTTGTTTTTTTATTTCCCTCCAATTTAGTTCACCATAGAGCTCTGAGTAGAGTTCCCTGAGCTATACAGTAGGTTCTCATTAGTTATCTATATTACATATAGTATCAATATTTACTACACTTCTTGAGCATCAAAATTTCCATTTTGTTCAGAGTGTGTTTCCCTCCGAGTTGCTACCTACAGACCTGTGCTAAAGTAGCACTCTAGAGTCTAGATCATACTAACTCCAAAAAGGTAATTTGAAGGAGAAGAGAAAATGAGCAGCAATGAGCAGCATAGGTTAGGACAGGGTTCCCCACCTTGGCACTAGTGATATTTTGGGCAGAAGAACTGTTCACTGTCGGGGAGACATTCTGTGAATTATAGAACATTTAGCAACATCCCTAACCTCCATCCACTAGAACGTTAGTTGAACCACTAGTTGTGACAAACAGGAATGTCTTCAAACATTTTTATCTCCAGGGGAGGGGAGAAAATCACCCCTGATTAAGAAGCACCAAATTAGGGAACTTTCTAGGTGGTCTAGTGGCTAAGACTCTGTGTTCCCAATGCACGCGGCCTGGGTTGAATCCTTGTCAGAGAAGTAGAGTCCACAGGCTACAACTGAAGATCTCGCATGCCACAACTGAGACCCAGCACAAGACCTAGCACAGCCAAAGAAATAACAGAAGCACCAAATTAGGACAAGGGCATTTTAAGGTGACTAAAGGCAATTTCAGTGTGCTCCAATTAATACAGGTCAGAGTTCATCAATACTCTCTGAAGTAAGACCAGGCACAAGGCATGTTCTGTTTCAATCACAAACCCAGCTCCTACTTCTGTCTCAACTTAGTGGACTCATAAGTGGTTAAACTGTGTCAACAATAAATTGAAACCAGTATTTGTCCTACTAGGAAGGTGGAATATTAATATGACGTTATTGTCAAACTGGGGGAGTGCATAAAAGGATAGATAGAACTATTACATGATCTGGGAATCCTCAATGTGTGTATTCATCTGAAAGAAACAAAATCTGTATCTCAAAGAGATACTGCTCTCCTGTGTTCACTGCAGCACTCTTCACAATAGACAAGACACGGAAACAACCTGTGCCTGTCCATGGGTGACTGGATAGAAACAATGTGAGAGGCATATATACATGTATCAGATATATACATATATATGTATAAATATAGTTCAGCCATAAAAAACAAGGAAATCTTGCCAATAGGCAACAATGGACGAACCTAGAGGACATCATGCTAAGTGAAAATAAACCAGACAGAGAAAGACAAATACTATATGATCTCACTCATATGTGGGATCTAAACACACGGAATGAGGAGAATTGTGGCTGCCATGGGTTGGGGGAGTAGAGGACATTGGGCAGATGTTGGTCAAAGAATACAAACTTCCAGTTGTAAGATGAATGGTTCTGTGGATCGTTCAGATTGTACTGTGCACACCAGTAGATCAGAAGCATTATTACCACATATACAAAAAGGCTGGGCTTCCCTGGTGGCTCAGAGGGTAAAGAGTCTGCCTGCAATGCGGGAGATTCAGGTTCAATCCCCAGGTCAGGTAGATTCCCTGGAGAAGGAAATGGCAACTCACTCCAGTACTCTTGCCTGGAAAATTCCATGGATGGACGTGCCTGGTAGGCTTCATTCCATGGGATCACAAAGAGTTGCACATAACTGAACAACTTCACAGGCTTCCCTGGTAGCTCAGTCAGTAAAGACTCTGCCTGCAGTGCAGGAGACCCAGGTTCAATCCTTGGGTTGGGAAGATCCCCGGGAGAAGGAAATGGCAACCCACTCCAGTATTCTTGCCTGGAAAATCTCATGGACAGAAAGGCCGGCCGGTATGATCCATGGGGGTCACAAGAGTCAGACACAACTTAGTGACTAAACCACCACCACAAAAAGGTAATTATGTGAAGCGGTGGATGTGTTAACTTAATTGTAGTAGTCATTTCACAACATACATATTCATCAAACCATCACACTGTACACTTAAATACATACAATTCTATTCGTCAATTATACCTCAAAAAAGCTGGGAACATATAAAAAAGAGGTACCCGCTATTCTTCTCATCTTGTCCTCTGTGTCTCCAGCCAGTTTTGCTGCTGCATCTTTTAGGTGTTTCACTTTTCCTAATGTTTCCTTCGTCAGTCCTGACACGCTCATCTTATGCTGAAGAACAGCATATTGATTCTGTAGCTCAACAAACTCCTACAACAGAGCAACATTCTCATTATCAGAAGATACTTGTAAAGCACGCACACATGTGATGTCTGCCTGATACTGTTCGTAAAAGGAGTAAGAGGCAACCCTCATCCACTCAACATGCTTGAGTCATTCTGAGATGTCCAACACGGCTTTCATTGGCATTGTTTGTTTGTTTACAGGCTGCAAAAATTCTCAGCTTTAGTGAATTAAAAATGAAAATTTCCTGTTGTAAAATATCAAACACTGTTTTATGTGATGGCAACTGTTTATGAGGTACCTGTTTGTCCTGAAGTATAAGGTCAGAGCTACACAGGACAGAACTGGCTCAGTGCTGCCCTGGACAAAGGTCTCTGTTCAGCTGGGTTGAACACCTACAAGTGCAAGGTGAAGGTCAGAGAGAGTGGATGAACATTCCGAAGCAGCAAGGACACAGGATTTGCTTGGTACAAAGGTGAGATAGGAACGTGGTAGGAAGGGAGGCAGGAGGTAATGAAGCGCTCCCTCAGTATTAGAAGGGAAATCTTCAGGGTCAGCCTGAGTGCCTGACGACCTAGCACGTTAGACAGATGAATACAGGCCTGACCCAGGAGTGGACTATGGAAGTGGTAGCAGGTGGGCAGGGAGCACCTTTCTCAACCTCTGTTTCACAGAAAACACCCTCAGCTCCCAAGTCAGCGGAAAATGTACCCAGCATATTAGGAATTAAGAGCAAGAAAATACACCAATTATAAAAAACACTTCAACCTCTTTCTTCTGCTTAAGCTGCTATTATGAATGAGACCAACCAAAGATTTCCTGCCAAGAAAATGAGTTGACAGCCTCTTTCAGCAACCGAAATGAATAGGCCATTTTCCACAACTGGTTCATGAACTCAGTCTGATTTTTGTAACTCAATCTATTCTCTTTGGCAGGTGACTTGTACTTCTTTATCTGCTATGTGATTTAATTAGAGCAAAGGGCAAAGACATACAGTTAGACCCGTGACATAAATTGTGAACGTTTGGAAGTTTAGGAAAAACTTCGACTAGATGGGGGTAAACAGTCTAACATAATATAGTCACAAAACTCTTCCTTGGGAGACAGCCCTCCATGTACAGAAGCGTCTCCATGCCCAGCGGGGTCCCTACACACACACTATGGAACATGGACTAGCACTAAAGGAAATGCTGACAAATGGCACAAAAATCTGGGCTTAAGGGATTATCCTTCAAAGAAGCACTGTTTGTCTGCTCTTGGTGGCAGAGGTAGGATCAATGACCTCCTCAAGGCCCCCAGCCTGGTGCCGGGCTGCTTCAGCCTGAGCTCGTGCACGGACAGCCTCACCTCGATTCCTCTGCAATGTGGTCTGCAGCTGGGCAAGTCCACCCTCCAACACTGACTGGTGCTTTGCTACGTCCAGCTTATTCTTCATCTCCTGGGCCTGATTTTCAGCCTGCTGTTGATTGAAACACCAGAAAAGAAAAAACTCTCCTTATGTAATAAACAAACAAGAAAATAAATGATATAATGATCCCTCCACAAATAATCTAGGTGTAAAGGGAAAGAAAACTGTTCCTTTGCTTTTTCTGTTCTATTAAAACAATGTTATAATAAGATGCTTCAGATAATAGGGTCTAAAGAAAATATCAATGTAGCCACCTTTTGGCTTAAGAGTAAGTAATGCCATGAGCCAAGGCCTTGGGTGTACCACCCTCCTCTCCATACCTCCCTCCACCCCCTCAAAGGTCACCACTACCCTGAATCTAACACTTTTCATTCCACATAATTCCAATAATTCCACTTCATTCCATGTGTGTGTGTGTATGTGTGTGTGTGTGTGTGTATATATATATATATATGTATGTATGTATATAATAGCTGTCCTTTTGGGTATTTCTAACAAAATACAGTATTTTCTACTTTTAAACTTTATACATATAGCATCCTGTGTTTTTCTGCAGTTTGAATTTTTAAATCATGCTTGTACAGGTCATTTAAGCCAATTTGCATAGCTCTTGTGTATTCACTTTTACCAATTTAAAGTGTCTCACAGTTTGACTGTACAAAAGTTGACTTTTCTCTTCTCTGGCGATGCGGGGGTGGCTTCTTATTTTTTTCTCCCTTATAAATAATAACAAACCCCTTAACCTTATTTGGACAGGGAGGCCTGGTGTGCTGTGGTTCATGGGGTCACAAAGAGTCGGACACGACTGAGCAACTGAACTGAACTACCCTTATTCCTTATTTTGGTGACTATGCTTGTGATGTCTTAAAGTCTGATGTGTCATTTGTTATCTCTTTTGTTCTTTGGCCAAAGTTTCATACCTTCTTTGATTTTTCTTAAGCATAATAAACACTCTTATTTTGCATCAGATATCCAGTAATGGTTACATTTGAAGTCTCCTGCATTCTGATTCTCTTGTTTGCTATTTCTGATGATTCTTGCTTAAGGCAATTTGTTTATTTATTATGTGTTTTAAGGGAACCCTTTGAGGCTTGGTTTTAAGGTACAGTCCTTTGGAAAGGATTTCTCATGGCCTCTGTCAGGCATCTGAGGGCCTTGACAACTCAGGGTCACTTTAAATGACATTTTCAGCTTGGTTTATGGGGGTCACCCAGGTAGTATGGATTCTAGCCCCATCTTACCTGAGTGCCAGCTTGTTAATAATTCTCAGTGAAGATTATCCCCCTCCACACAGAGGCTAGTGTCTTTACCATCTCTCTGTGTGTAATGGTCTAACATTTTCCTTGAGGGTGTGCTTTTTAAGGTCCCTACTCTCTGCAGGGGCCTCAGGGCCTCCTTGATGGGTTTTTCTATTACTTGTGGCAGCTATGAAAACCAGCAGTGCTGATACCCCAGGGACTGGCAGCTGCCCTCTGCCTGCTGTCGGCTTCCTGATCAATTACCTCTCTGGATCATGCTTGTCCGTCATTTTTGGCCTCTGAAGCTGTCTTCCATTTTTTACCTATTCAGCGATGCATTTAAAAATGTTTTAAAATAACATTTTCAGGTTTCTTTTTTCCTTTGTGTACTGGTCCATCATGCTGCTAGAAACAGAGAAGCCCCTTCCTGTGCCCTCGAGTATATGTGGGAGTTTTTCTAGAGTAGGAATCTGCAAGCTTTTTCTGTAAAGGGCCCGACAGTAAACATTTTATACATTGTGGTCCAGAAAATCTCTGTTTCAACTATTCAACTCAGTGCTGTGGCTGCACAAATGATCTATGGACAATATGTGGCTGAATTCCAATTGAACTATGTGACTTTGGACACTACAACAGTTGGTGCGTGCATGTGGCCCTTGGGCTGTATTTTGCCAACCCCTATTCTAGAGTAGATGCACAGAAGGAGAAAACCTGGAGGCCTTCTTTATTTTTTGCTCCTCTTCATATCTAACCTTTTTTTAATTTCCTGGTGTACTAATCCTGTTCTGGTGCTTTCTGCTTTTCTTTTCAGGATGCCTGCATTTAGATATCTAAAATGAGCTGAAGAACAGAGACTGAGGAGCTTGCAGTCTGCTGGGAAGGGGATGAGCCTTGGAGGAGAGATGCCATGGACTCTCAGACTAGGACCTGTTTTGTCCTTTAACTGTCAGGCTTCCTCTTCCAGACCCATCAAGTGGGTTAAAGCATGGCTTTATTCCTGCCAAACTCTGGATGGAACCCTTTCTTTGGGGTTATCTTTCAGTTTTAGGACATGCTGGTGAGATTTTATGTAAACTTCATTATAAAAGTCTGGCAACAATTCACTTAATTTCGTTGGTTGGTGAGCTTTCAAAGCTCTATGACTTTCCCTGGTATAAGAAGGGATAATATGACATCACTTATAGGTGGAATTTAAGATACAACACAAATAAACCTATCTACCAAACATAAACAGATTCACAGACATAGAGATCAGATTTCTGATTGCCAACATGGGGGGTGGGGGCAGAGGGCTGGGAGGGATGGACTGGGTATTCGGGGGTGGTGGATGTTAAGTATTACATCTAGAATGAATAAACAACAAGGTCCTACTCTATAGGACAGAGAGCTATATCCAATCTCTTGGGATAAACCATAATGGAAAAGAATATTTTAAGAAGAATGTATGTATGTGTACAACTGAATTACTCTGCTGAACAGCAGACACTGGCACAACACTGTAAATCAACTACACTCCAATTAAACAAATTTAAAAAAAAGAAGGGATAAACTGTCCTCAAATCTATCACTAATTAGCTGTGTGACCTTAGGCAAGTGACTTAGTCTCCCCAGTCTTAGTTTCTTCATTTACAAGTTGGTGGTAGCCCTTGCTTTGTCCCCCAGGCTTGGCCAACAATGAAAAAAGATAATGCTGGGAGAGCTCTGTAGAACATTAATTACACATATAATACTATCATAGCCTAATTTATCATCATAATAATCCCATTGAACAGGTAAGACAAGCATGACATTGGCAGACATAAAACCTGTGCTGTCTCTACAGTTGAAGTTTATTTCAGGTTAGTTTCAAAGAAGATAAAGAAATACCTGAAGTTCGTTCTTTTTGAATTTTGTTATCTCGGCAGTCAGCTGTGTGATGGTAGAATCTGCCCGTCCTTGAGTGATTTGAACTTGCTGCAACTTATTCAACATTTTGCTGAGATTTGATAGAACATTTTCTGCTTTTCTGAGGTAAGATATTAACATATCAGATTAGATAAATATACAATTATTCATTTATTTCACCTTGAGAGTTCATTTGACTCAACCAAAAACTTTCCTGAATTATTCATAAAGTCTGTTTAAATTACTCTCAAGCAAGGCAAAGCACTGAAGTTTTCATTTTGAGAAGCAGGTATATTTAAATGTCAATAAAAACACTTATATTGTATATGCCTACATAGGTACAGATTTTGCCAGGTATGGAAATCAAAGACATAGATATCATTTCTTAACTTGTCATAAGCAGAGCTGTTTGGGTAATAAAACTGCCAAGCTCGGAACAACAACAACAACAAACTATCTTCAGCCAGTTCTTTCCTGACTCCTCAAACTTAAGCAATGCTCTTGAAATTCTTATTGGAGGGTTGGGGGGTGGGCAAGTCAAGAGGCTCCACAGAGAGCAAAGAGAGTGAAAGGCTTTGCATTTACAGGCTGTGTTTATTCAGGTTTATTTAAGCTTCACTGACATTCCAGCCGCCCAGGGGCCCAGTCAGAGGTTAAAATCACAAGCATTCCAAGTGATAGTCTATTTTACAGAAATGAGCTCACCTCAAGTCAACATTCACCAGATACTTAGATCTACAGGCTCAGAAGAACCTTTGGAAGAATGTACAAAGTCAGGGAGATAGCTGACTGACCTTAATAGAGGCATAGTTAGAAATGTTTGTATATAGCTAAATGGCAAAACATCCCCTTCTCCAATCAACCCATCCTCTCCTCCCAGTGGTAATTTTTTTTCTGTTTAAAGAAAAATACTATTTTTTTAAGAGCAGTTTTAGGGTCACAGCAAAATTGAGAGGGAGGTACAGAGATTTCCCAAACACTTATAACCTCCCCAGTCATTGACACCCCACACCAGAGGGTCCGTTTGTTACAACTGATGAATCTACACTGACACATCATAATCACCCAAAGGCCACAGTTTACATTAGGGCTCACTCTCAGTGTTGTCCATTCTGTGGGTTTGGACAAATGTATAATGACATGCATTTATCACTATAGTATCAAACTGAGTATTTTCACTGTCCTAAAATTCCTCTGTGTTTGCCTATTCATCCCTCTCCTCAATCTCTGCAACCACTGATCTTTTTTTTTTTTTCACTGTCCCCATAGTTGCGCTATTTCCAGAGGTCTTAGAGTAAGAATCATACAGTATGTAGCTTTCCTTTTCCACACTTCTTTCTCTACAGTTACAGAAGAGGGTTCCTGAGTCTTGCCTTCTCATAACTCCCCCTATCCCTGTATCTTTTTAATTCCTTTTTCCCTTAGATTTTCAATGTATTGCTCATTATAGTACATTTAGAGAGCACTCCCCAAAATAGAAGAAAGAAAAAATTATCGGAGAGAAAATGTACCAATAATTCTACCACCTTTTATGATATTGGCATATTCTAACATTTTTGTCCTTATAAGATTTTTGTTTTCATGACTGAGAGCCTCTTCTGTGTATAATGTGTTATCTTCTTTCTAAGAGTATTACTATTACACTGTAAGAATCTCTGCATGTTACTTCATCAGCATCATTTTTAACAGCAGTATGATCGTGCTGTAGTTACTTAATCTTCCTAGTTGTAAATAGTAAAACTGGGTGGGGCTGGGCTTTCAGTGGAGTCTGAGGGACCTTATATGTATAAGTGGATGGTGAGATAGTTCAGGTCTCAACTCTGCTTCAGGGCATCCAAAAATGATGGTGGATGTAGATGATGGTACCATTATCCACTGACCCTATGACCTTGACTCACAGTACCCCACGATCATAAAAACATCAAGGTGGCTTCTCATTTTTGGTTAGTGAAGTTGACAAGGGCAAAAGGAAGCAAGAATTAGTTGACTTTGTGTGCTGTATATATCATTCTACTCCAGTACTACTTTAGGGGCACTAGAGTCCTTTTCTTCTTTTCCTTACTATCATATCTTTTTAACGTGATATATATATATATTTTAAGTTTAGATTTTCAAAGTACTGCTTATTGCCATAAATATAGAAAGAACCAAAAATCAGTGTAAAAGAAGGGGGAAATACACAGATATTCCCACCACTTAATAAGATATTGGCATATAATTAATATAGGAGGAGCCTGGTAGGCTGTAGTCCATGGGGTCCCTAAGAGTTGGGCACGACTGAGCGACTTCACTTTCAATTTTCACTTTCATGCATTGGAGAAGGAAATGGCAACCCACTCCAGTGTTCTTGCCTGGAGAATCCCGGGGATGGGGGAGCCTGGTGGGCTGCCGTCTATGGGGTCGCACAGAGTCGGACACGACTGAAGCGACTTAGCAGCAGCAGCAGCAATATATGGCATTTACTGGCGTATATTGGTATAAAGAGGTAACAGACCACAGGAAGGGCGCTCAGTCTAAGGAAAATGGCAAACCAGCATCTTTATGCACTGCCTCCCAGCTTCCCAGCTTTCTGGGGCACCTCCACAGACAGCTTAGCCTTCATTTTGGGCAATGAACTATCAGAGGGTAATTTCATTTGAATGCTATAGCTGCTTAGGCAAATATTTTTCTGATGGCCTTTCAGCAGATTGCCTGTTAGAGCAGGAGGAGAATATTAATATTAATTGCACTTACTCAGCTGCTTCTGCCATCACCAAAACCTTCTGGGCTCCATCTGCTGATTTGTTTAGCCCGTCCTCTTCTGTCCTGTAGTCCTCACAGAGTTGCATAAGTTTCTATATTTTGTCAAGTTCACGGGTTAGATTTTGCGATGTTATTGGTAGGTGGATGTCAAGTGCACGATTTGCCACCTTCTCTACATCCTCTGGAGGCACGTTTTCCTCTTAAATAAGAAGATGCGTTTTAGATAACTGTGTCTCCTTATCACTCTATCTTGTCAATAGCATCACAATGAATTCTAAGCTAAATCTATTTGTATTTGATTAGTGTCCCTAGAATATAGGAACTAGACTGTAAGTGTCCCATAGACTCTTCTGCACCCTCAATTTTCCCTTATCTGTGAAAGAAACACTGTTTGTGTAATGATGAACACAACCTGTACAAATGTTAGAAAAGTAACAGATTTGGGATATTTTGTGACCTACATAATGTCTTCACAATAATTGCTTATTGTAAGTACAGATTCAAAAGCAATTAAAATGTTTAGATGCCTGTCTCTAAGATTCAAAACCATGGAAAACTATTATGCATAGAATGGATCAGCAACAAGGTCCTACTGCATAGCACAGGGAACTATACTCAATATCCTGTGATAAGTCATCACGGAAAGGAATATAAAAAAGAAAGCAAATATATGTATAACTGAATCACTTTACTATGTAGTAGATATTAACAACAATATAAATCAGCTATGCTGCTGCTGCTGCTAAGTCGCTTCAGTCGTGTCCGACTCTAGTTCAATTTTAAAAAAAAAGATTCAAACACCATGAATGAGACAATAGGGAAGCCCTGGGTTTGGACTCAACAAAACTCCACTCTAATCTCCCATGACATTAAAAAGGCTCACAATTGCCTATTATACAAAGTGAATTAAGTCAGAAAGAGAAACACAAATACTGTATATTAACACATATATATGGAATTTAGAAAGATGGTAACGATGATCCTATACGCGAGGCAGCAAAAGAGACACAGACGTAAAGAACGGACTTTTGGACTCTGTGGGAGAAGGCCAGGGTGGGATGATTTGAGAGAATAGCACTGAAACATGTATATTACCATATGGAAAACAGATGACCAGTCCAAGTTCGGCATGAAGCAGGGCACTCAAAACTGGTACTCTGGGACAACCCAGAGGGATAGGTGGGAAGGGAGGTGGAAGGAGGGTTCTGGATGGTGGGACACATGTACACCCATGGCTAATTCATGTTGATGTATGGGAAAAACCACCACAATACTGTAAAGTAGTTATCCTCCAATTAAAATAAATTAATTTAAAATAATAAAAAGGCTAACAATTTTTGCTTATCTGCATAACAGGGTAATTATATCTGATACTACTTCTCAAAAGCCTATTTTGAGAAGGGATATGACAAAATATAGTATGAGCAACATCTTATGAAGAAACTTCTAAATACATTTATGCCCTGCTTTTCAGAAAATAGAATTGGCCTCCTTTGAGAACTGAAGTAGAAGATGTACTGTTGGTGTTTGGGGTAATAACTCTTTGTCTCTTTCTGGCTCCTTACTGAGGCACATATCCTGAGTCCCATGGGGGAAGTTAGAGATGAATTAGATACAGATCTGATCTCCAAGGGGTTTACATCAAGTCAGGAAATTATGTCATTCCAGATGATTACTGATATTTCATAAGAGGAGAAGGAATAAATGTAAGACAAAATGATGTGGTGTTCAGAGGGAAGAGAAAATATTTCAGGAAGAACTTTAAGAAGACATTCAAATCCGGCCTTAGAAGCCCACACAGATTAAATCTGTGGAGATGTGGGTTGAAGGGACAGGTAAGGGCATTGTCAGCTCAGGGTGAAACAGATAAATAGTGTGTTTGGCTGGCCAGTGGAGGGGGTGTGTAAAAAGTATGTGAAAAGTTAAAAAGTGTCTTAAAAAGTTTAAAATAAAAAGAGCTGAAGTTCAGGAAGGCTGGGATTGGATCACACAAGTCCCTAAACGTGGGGCTAAGGAAACTGGACTTCATTCAAGAGACAATGGGAGCCATCGATGGCTTTCAGTATTTGAGTGACGCGACCTAAGTATATACCTTCTTTGCAGTCATTTTGCCTTAGCTAGTTTTAATATAAAAGGACTATTTTACTTAGTTTTTTTTTTTTTTTTTAAAGCTGTGCCATGTAGCTTGTAAGGTTTTAGTTCCCCAACCAGAGATTGAATCTGGGCGCTTGGTAGTGAATGTGCCAAGTCCTAACCACTGGACCGCCCGCAAATTCCCAAAGTGAATGCTTTACTTCCTATAATGCTTTTGAAAAAATGCAACAAGAATTTTTCATGAATAAATTAAAGCCATATTTTAAACAGAACTGTGGATCTGGCTCTTTATAGAAATGGTAACTGTTTTGTTAAAAAGAAAAATGCTAATAAAAAGTGAATTGAGCTTAATTCCACATTCAGTCATGAAACATTTATTGGCATTGATTATGAGATTAAAAATTAAAATTTAAATGATTATAAATTCACTTTCAGGAAAAGTGACACAAAACTCTGTTAATAAGGAATTCAGATCACAAGGAAAATATTAAGATGGTCAAAGAAGAGCTGCATAGTGTGGTCACCATAAATGTAATACTTTTATTTGGGCTTTACAGCCAAGAAAAATGAAGAAACTGGGTGGGCGAAAGGCACCACTTCCTGGTGATCAAGAATCTGGGGACTCTGACCAGGGAAGTTCCTTTTATGGAACACGATTTTTCTTGATGCCTAGCCTAATTTTTGTTGTAATAATCTGAATACAGTTCCCCCCTGCCCCCAATTCCTTCGGCTAATTAAAGTGACATTTTTATTGTGACTCTATTTAAAGTAACATTCTAGTAGCAATGAGAACCAGGACCAGTATAGCAGTAGGCTCTATGATCCAGTGAACTAGGAGGAAAACAGGCAGAACCTGCTTTGTGATCTGTTGCTTGAGCTCAGGACTGTATTTTACCATTTTCATACAACAGCGGTGGTAGTTCTGATATTTAGTTTTGGTGTCTGAATTAACTTGTATCTGCAGAAATAGCTAATGTGTTCCTCACATTAATTGACATTGATTATGAGATTAAATCTACTAGATTAAATCACAGATCTACTAGGATATATGCCTAGTAAATATAAATCCATCTAGCTTCTCATTGAAAATTTGCTTTTGAACAAATGTCCATCTGACTGATTTCATACCCAGTCACTTTCACAGATTATTTTGGTCATTTTTACTGATTATTTTCACTCCTTATTTTTTTCTTATTTTGAAAATCAGTATTAGAGCTGCTAATACAATTTCTAGAAACAGTGAAATAGAACTTGGCCACAGGGGTCTCTTATAAAAATCAATAGCAAAGAGATTTAATAAAGTGACTCCAAAGATTGTAACCGACATCCTAACTGTCTATTAATTCATGTGGAGATATTAAATTACTGAATTTGGAAGATGGCTGTGGGAAAGAAAGCTTTCTCAGATCAATTCCATGTAGTATTGTACCCAAATGACATTATTTGCAGAAAGTGAGGTTTTCAGGTCAATTTCCAGCTGTACTATTTGATTTTTATCTTTAATTGATAATTCTCTGGAGTTTAAAACAAACCCTTCCCAGGGACTTCACTGGTGGTCCATTGGTTAAAGCTATGCACTTCCACTGCAGGGGGCATGGGTTCAATCCATGGTCAGCAAACTAAGATCCGTATGCATGGGGTGATCAAAAACAAAACAACAAACCTCTCCTAAAATAAGGCACTATGAGGGATATTAAGTTTATAATCATAATAATAATGAATCAAATAGTTCCCTCTGGCAGTCACAGAAAGCCAACATGAGTCTTGGAAAATAGTCAATAACAGTTATCCAAAATAATCAGTATTTTAGATGCCACTTTACTACAGTATTTAATATACTAACCAGCAATTGGCATACCTTGATCTCACTCTGTCAGATTGTGGAATCTGACAGAGTCTTCATGTTAGATTTTCCTTTAAAAAAAATTATATAATTTTAAACGCTAAGTTCACTTGTTTGGAATTTTAACTAAATTCTAGGATTTATTACTAAATTAACCTTATATAAAGAACCATATTTTTTGATACAGTTAGTATTTTGCAATTGTTTTCATTAAGAAATTTAAGATCAACGAGTATGTCTTATTTTGGATTTAGGCATGTGATTTCCAATTAATGTAATTTGGAATTGGTTGATGCTTCAGTATACATTGAAAAGGAAGAAAAAGGAAGAGAAGATGGGGGGGGGGGGAAAGAAGGAGGAACAAAAATTAGTCCTAATATTTAAAAACAATTACCTAACAAAAATATTTTCAGTTTTTTTATTAGAAGATTCATTTTTTGTTCTTCAGATTCACTTTGGCTTTTCATATCCCTCAGTTTCTTTCTTAGCTGTAGTGTACTCTTTTTGCAAACTTCTGCCAGTTTACTTATATTTCTAATCTGGAATAGAAAAAACAAAAAAGAGGCAAACATAACAATCAGGCATATTTTGTGATGTCTCGTTACTTAGCTGACCAAATAGAACTCACTAAAACTAAAATAGAAGTCTAGATAACTAAACAATAGATTCATGTTAAAGGACTCTTTTAAAAGGTGATATTGGTTGCTTTAATAATCCTGTTTTCTTAATAATGTAAACTTCTCTCTTAAAACATTATTAGTGATCAAAATTGCTATTTGAAAACAATGACTTTTCCTGATATAAATTGAAAATACAAATTTTCTTTTTATGAGATGTTAGTACTTTAGGGTATCAAAAAATTTCACAGAATTACAGTGATCATCATGTTTAGGAAGCTGAGAACATTTTCTTTAATATAAGTTAAAATATTAATTTTAATAAGTTTAACATAAGTTAAAATCGTTACTCTTTTAAACATTCTTCAAATTCAAATAATATACTCTCTTTGAGCGTATAAGGGAAGCACTCTTTCTTTTAATAAATGAGTTTGAACTCAGAGCAGGCTACAAAAATAAATTACAAATACTGTGTATACTTGGAGAAACGATAAGGACTAAAAAATGCTTACAACTTAGAAGTGCAAATTCTTAACTGCATGATTTGAAAAAGGTCATGGACTTTTTCTTGGATTCCAAAAAATGAGTGAAAGAGAAAAAAATGGAGAGCAATAGAACAATATCACCCACAAGTTGAGCTGCACTGAATAAATTAATTGTGACAGAAGCAGGGCTAATTAGGATCAAGCATAGTTAGGGGAAAAAAATCTCCCTTTATTTCCCCATAAAAAAGCCAGCTTAATTTAAGCCATACAGATTCTGTGGAAAAGGCTTTAATGGTAGTCACTGGCAAATGATGAAACAAAACAGAAATATTTACATGATGAAAAATAGGTACCTTAATTTTTTGGAGTTGTTCCTTAATTCTCTAGAACTTTTTAAACTTTAAAATGGATACCAGTTGCTAAGAGAGATTTTAAAAGTTCTTATCACAGGAAAGAAAATGTAACTACATGTGGTGATGGATGGATATTAACTAAATTTATTGTACTAATAATTTCACAATATATACATATATCAAATCATTATGTTGTTCAGCTAAAATTAATACAAATTTCCTATGTCAATTATACTTCAATAAAAAATAAAGTGGAGAAATTGTAAGAATACATAGAAGAAATATGAGAATTTCAGAAATAAATACTCTGGTCAGGAAGCACTAAATTACACAGATGAAATCTCAGTGTAGATTAGTTAATGCCATATTCAGAAAGAACAAGAATGCTAAATTACTTCACTCTTAAAACATCTCTCTGCAATCCATCCTCTGTCACGACTCCTGAGAATTCTCTCGTAATCTCTTCTGGCATGCTTCCCCCTTCTAATCAAGAGGAAAATAGCACACCATTTTATCAACATGACAACCTTCATCCTTTTCTAGTTCTCCATTTATATGTTGATTAAGCAAGATTTTGCTATTATATACTTCAGGGGTTATCTTTTAAAAGTAATCACTTAACATGGGACTTATTTAAATGGTGTGAGATTTCTGGTTTTTGAAGAGGGACACAATAGTAGTTTAACATTGCATGAAATGGTTAAGGGTTGATTTAAGCACAGGGATGCAAGACCAGGATTCGTATTTGCTCACTGTTGAATTCCCAGCATGTAGATAAATGCCCAGCATGCAATAGGTACTCAAAGAATATTTGTTAAAGCATTGAAGGATAATATATAAGTGAAAAAACTAGATGGCAATACAAATTTGAATGCTAAGTCGCTTCAGTCATGTCCGACTCTGTGATCCTATGGACTCTAGCCTGCCAGGCTCTTTGTCCATGGGACTCTCCAGGTAAGAATACTGGAGTGATTGTCATGCCCTCCTCCAGGAGATCTTGACCCAGGGATTGAACCTGCATCTCATGTCTCCTGCAGTGGCAAGCACGTTTTTTACCACTAGCGCCACAGATGCCTAGGTAAACAAAACATGTCAACATTTAGGATGTGTAGGGATGTTCTTCAACCTGACTAATCAGAGACCTGCTCCAGAACTTGGATTCTGGAGCCCGTGGAGCAAGGATATAGGACCAGCTGGGGCTCAGGTCCATGGAGACGAGGCTCATGGAACAAATGGCTGCTCTGCAGGGTGTACGTGCAGGAGTGTGTATCTTAGCTTTGGTTCTCACCCCATTTTCAAGTCTGGCTCTGTATCCTTCTTTCAATTCTGAGGCCCAGATGTCTGCACGTACATTTCCTTTCTGTTCAGGAGTTGGTTTCTGCCGCTTGCAAACAAGAGGGCTGACTGATATAATATTTATCTTATATTGATAAAAAAAAAATGCAGCTTTTTTCAGCTTTTCTTCTTCAAAGGCTCTATGTATATTGCTAAAAAAAACAAAGGAAACTAGGGAGCATACCATCTTATTTTCAAGATGAACAAAATGTACTCACAAAACTCTTAAATTTATATTTATCCTTTCAAGATGAATATAATGTATTGATCAAAAGCCTGAAGAAAACTAGGTAACTGAAAATTATACTCATTTTTTAGAAATGATTTTTTAAATCGTTTAAAATTATTTGAGATTCTGTTATCAGGTACTTAAATATTAAAACAACTTTATCATATCAACCTAGGAAGGAGTTTAAGGAAGTAAGGGTATAATCCTATTAAAAACATTTTCTAACATTAAATTCTAACATTAAAATTTGTCTATTTAGTAGAATTTCAAACACATTCTTGAATTAATGAAAAATTATTCTTTATTTGGAGATTTCTATAGTTTTCAAACCTCCAAGGCTAGGAATTTACACATTTCTATGCAGTGTTTGCTATAAAGGAATCATAATCAAACGTCTATGTATATCCTATGAACATATACTTTGTTTTTCTCTTTTCTTTCCATACACACACACACACACAATGTTATACACACATACATACACATTTTTATATGTCATATATATGAGAAAATATGTCAATATTTTCATCTCCTTCTATTCACCGTTTATAGTCACGTCTATATTTTTAGGGCTTCCTTGGTGGCTCAGATGGTAATGCAGGAGGATCCAGGTTCGATCCCTGGGTTTGGAAGATCCCCTGGAGAAGGACATGGCAACCCACTCCAGTATACTTGCCTGGAGAATTCCATGGACAGAGGAGCCTGGCGGGCTACAGTCCATGGGTTTACAAAGAGTCAGACATGACTGAGCAACTAACACTTTCATAACTTTTTAAAATTTTTATTCTGTATTTCCAGGCAAAAGAACACCTAACATCTAGAATCTATTCTTTCACTTAGAAAATAAATGGAAATTTTAAAAATTTCAAGCAGTTTGCTTTTTTTAAATTGCTATAGCTTTGCAAATAAAGCATGAGAAGACATCATTTACCTGTTTCTTCAACCTGTGAACTTGGCTGTTCAAACTGTGAACCACAGACTCTGCTTCTTGAGCTTTCTGCAGGGCATTCCTTGAGAGGGCTGGGGAGCCGTAACAGCTCGGGCTGCCACAGGATGAGAGCACGTAGGTCGTGTCCTCTTCTGCTCCACACACCTGAGAGGAAAAGGGATCTATGTGAAAAAGTGACTTGTTGGCAGAGGGTTTTTCTAACGTCATCCAGGCTCACTGAGGCAAGACCCTGCTCTATTCATGTGTGTTTTTTCAACAGTTGTTCATGCTTAATATGTAGATATGACCCATTAAATGTTTCCTAGTTAACTGAATACATATCTAACTTATTTGTTGCTAGCACTGGTGGCAATCAATAACACTTTCATACTTATGGTTTCTTTGGAAAATATTAAGCATTTCCATGTTAATTTCATCTTTTTAAAAATAAAAACTACCTTTCACTTATGAAGCAGGAGGAGTAAATATCCACAGTCTGTACCATTTGGGAAATAGTAAATAGTATAAAATAATAAAATTAAGCCACAATCTTTACTTTTTGATTTTTTTCAAACTTGGACTTCAGAAATTTAAAAAATTACATTATTTTTAGATTAAATATAGGTTATATTATTTATATATTATTCCCATACTTATAAAATATAAACTAAAAATGAAATAAAACATTAGACAGGGAAATAGAAAAGACTTGTATATCAAGTCGGGCTTCCCAGGTAGTCCAGTGGTAAAGAATCCACCTGCCAAGGCAGGAGATGTGGGCATGATTTCTGGGTTGGGAAGATCCTGTGGAAAAGAAAATGGCGACCCACTCCAGTACTCTTGACTGGAAAATTTCATGGACAGAGAAGCCTGGCTACAGTCCATGGTGTCCCTAAGAGTCAGACACGACTGAGTGATCAAGCACACACATATCAAGTAAAAACCACAGATACTTTTACTATACTGTCATGAACATTTACCTTTTCTTGCAATATTTGAATATTTGGTATCTTGATCTGCTTTAATTTCTCCAATGACAAGTCTTCTTTTGAGGTTAGTGTATCTAAGATACGAAGGAAGTCATTCCTGGTATTTTGGGAGTTGTTAATGATGGATGTAGTTTCATTAGTTTTCTTTTCAGTAGATAAAGAACTCTGATAATATTTCTTGATGTTCTTTGAAAAATCTACATCAACACCAATTGAGGTAAGATAAATTTTGTGGAAACAACTGAAATTATACATGGGCTATCAACATAATTATTCTCCAACTTGACTAGACTATCTTGCTCTCAATGATCAATACAAAAACTCAACACCCATTCCCTTGAGTTTGCACTTCATGGGGAAAAGTTGGAAGTCCTGTCATAGATACAGATGGAATACCTACAGAGCACTGAGGTTTAAGTCTGCAGACATAGATTTGAATGCTGGCTTCTCCCTTTACTGTGAGGGTATGTCCTTGAGCAAACCCATTAGTCTCTTAGAGTATGTTTCTTGTAAATTAGGGATAATACTTTGTGAAGATTAAGGGAAATAATATAAAAATACTCTGTGAAATGTTTCACATATGTAAGGTATTAATTTTGACTACCTATATGAACTCTAAGATGATGAACCAAGTTTATCCCACTACATAGCACAGAAGTTGACAAACTCATTCTACCAAGGCCAGAGTATAAATGTTTTAGGCCACCCCACTCCAGTACTCTTGCCTGAAAAATCCCATGGATGGAGGAGCCTGGTGGGCTGCAGTCCATGGGGTTGCTTCGAGTCGGACATGACTGAGCAACTTCACTTTCACTTTTCACTTTCATGCATTGGAGAAGGAAATGGCAACCCACTCCAGTGTTCTTGCCTGGAGAATCCCAGGGACGGGGGAGCCTGGTGGGCTGCCACCTACGGGGTCGCATAGAGTCGGACACGACTGAAGCAACTTAGCAGCAGCAGCAACCATTACATTGCTGTCACAACTACTCAATTCTGCCACTGTAACAGTAACCATGCAAATAAATAGGTGAGATTGTCTCCTATTGAAACTTTATTTATAAAAATAGACTGGGAGGGGAAATACGTATACCTGTAGTTGATTCATATTGATGTATGGCAGAAACTAACACAGTATTGTAAAGCAATTATCCTCCAATTAAAAGTAAATTTTTTTTTTTTAAAAAAGGAAAAAAAAAAAAAAATCTACCACAGGCTGTGGGTAGGATCTGCAGGCAGACTGTAGTTTGCTGACCTGTTAGAAAAGGCAGAGGAACCAGAGATCAAATTGCCAACATCTGCTGGATCATCGAAAAAGCAAGAGAGTTCCAGCAAAGCATCTATTTCTGCTTTATTGACTATGCCAAAGCCTTTGACTGTGTGGATCACAATAAACTGTGGAAAATTCTGAAAGAGATGGGAATACCAGACCACCTGACCTGCCTCTTGAGAAACCTATGTGCAGGTCAGGAAGCAACAGTTAGAACTGGACATGGAACAACAGACTGGTTCCAAATAGGGAAAGGAGTACATCAAGGCTGTATATTGTCACCCTGCTTATTTAACTTCTATGCAGAGTACATCATGAGAAACGCTGGACTGGAAGAAACACAAGCTGGAATCAAGATTGCCAGGAGAAATATCAATAACCTCAGATATGCAGATGACACCACCCTTATGGCAGAAAGTGAAGAGGAACTCAAAAGCCTCTTGATGAAAGTGAAAGTGGAGAGTGAAAAAGTTGGCTTAAAGCTCAACATTCAGAAAACGAAGATCATGGCATCTGGTCCCATCACTTCATGGGAAATAGATGGGGAAACAGTGGAAACAGTGGCAGACTTTATTTTTTGGGCTCCAAAATCACTACAGATGGTGACTGCAGCCATGAAATTAAAAGACGCTTACTCCTTGGAAGGAAAGTTATGACCAACCTAGATAGCATATTCAAAAGCAGAGACATTACTTGGCCAACAAAGGTTTGTCTAGTCAAGGCTATGGTTTTTCCTGTGGTCATGTATGGATGTGAGAGTTGGACTGTGAAGAAGGCTGAGCACCGAAGAATTGATGCTTTTGAACTGTGGTGTTGGAGAAGACTCTTGAGAGTCCCTTGGACTGCAAGGAGATCCAACCAGTCCATTCTGAAGGAGATCAGCCCTGGGATTTCTTTGGAAGGAATGATGCTGAAGCTGAAACTCCAGTACTTTGGCCACCTCATGTGAAGAGTTGACTCATTGGAAAAGACTCTGATGCTGGGAGGGATTGAGGGCAGGAGGAGAAGGGGACAACAGAGGATGAGATGGCTGGATGGCATCACTGACTTGATGGACGTGAATCTGGGTGAATTCCGGGAGTTGGTGATGGACAGGGAGGCCTGGCGTGCTGCGATTCATGGGGTCGCAAAGAGTCGGACACGACTCAGAGACTGAACTGAACTAAACTGATGTTGAAGCTGATGACAACAGCTACTGTGCTAAAGTGAAAGTCACTCAGTCGTGTCAGACTCTCTATGACCCTGTGGATTGTAGCCTGCCAGGCTCCTCTGTCCATGGAATTCTCCGGGCAAGAATGGGTAGCCGTTCCCTTCTCCAGGGGATCTTCCCAACCCAGGGATCAAATCCACATCTCCTGCATTGCAGGAAGACTCTTTACTGCCTGAGCCGCCAAACGGTGCTAAGTGCTTTCTATATACCGGTACTTCTGATCAATTTTCATCCTTAATTTTACAAAACACTGAGAATTAGCCCAAACCCCATTTTACAAGTGGAAAAACGAGGCTCTGATGACAGTAAATTCTCACTGATAGTAAGAGATGCAGCAAGGATTTGAAGCTAAGTAGTTTGACTCTAGAGACTGTGTTCTTAAACACTTCTCTATATTTTGATAGAAATACAAATTCCTGTAAGCATAATGTGATGTTTTAATGTAAATGATAGCATATTAGGGTTTTAGACTATTTTAGGAACCAAAGGTTCATGATTCTGATCTTTACTCCATACATAACCAGAGTCCAGGCATGACAGCCACTCTTTATCTTCTAAACATTCCTGGTTTTTATACTAACATACTCGGATGGCATCACTGACTCAATAGACATGAGTATGAGGAACTCTGGGAGTTGGTGATGGACAGGGAGGCCTGGTTTGCTGCAATCCATGGGGTGGCAAAGAGTTGGACACAACTGAGTGACTGAACTGAATTCTTAACATATCATGATTTTTATTTACCATGAACCACTTCCCTAAACAAACAAAACTCATCTTTCTATTGCTTGTGATGATTTTCTGCCTTGATTTATCTGGCAAATTTATCTTTATTCTATGAAGCCTTTTCTAATATACACAGGACTAATACCATTCTCTCTATTATGTTCCTGAAGCAGTTTGAAGATGCTCTAACAGAGTCTGTTCACTGTTTGGGGTTGTTTATATGCCTGGCTTTTCCACATGAGATTGGGGTGACTTCAGGGTGAGGACTGGCTGAATTTACTGCCTGTCTCTGATGCCCAGTACAGTGTCAGGCATTGAGAAAAAGCCCAGTAACTGCTGTTGGAATGCAAGTTTGAGAGGATCAGCATGGGTCAGTTTTGCTTTCTTCTATCTGGCTTGGGTGACTGCTGATGGATTTTCAATTCTTTCATTGGGCACCTTCTTCCAGATTAGGAATCAGAGCAAATTCCTTACTCTTTATATGGCATTTATTAAGCATCATCAATAGTGATTTCATTAAATCCAGGCCTTCCTTTAGCATCATAGTTGCCATCTATTTTTTTTTCTTGTTTAGCTCAAGATCGATGACAAACAGGAGCACAGACATAGGATAAGGAAAATCAGATGATGCTTTTGCCTTCAGATAGGTTTCATCTCTCAACTAGATGGGTTCTGTGTGAATAAGATCAGTGCTACCTCTCCTGGTAGTTAACAAGATGTCTTTCCATTTCCAAACATAACAAGGATCTCATGGGAAAAGAGGCTATGACTTAATTCAAGTTTTGTTTCAGAGTTCCATTTCTCCTCCAAGTTGGTCTTGGCTTTGGCATGGCTCCCATTCATTTTTAAAAACTATGCAATATGGACTCCAGCCTTCTGATGTGTTACATGTCTCCAAATTCCTACAAAGTTCTTACAAGAAATATGTAAGTTCTTTTTGATTCATATTCTTTTGTGTTTATGATTGCTGGAATCTGAGAGGCTTATATTCAGGAAGGTATCAAAACATATCTCTCTCATTTTCTTATGGCCACATTAGAATTTCCAAGCTGATGATTACACAAGATCCTTGTGTGGCTTGGCATCTGAATACTTTGGGTTTTAGTATATGTTTAGTATTGCATAATTGTTAGCATTTTTTTGCGCAAATGCTATCCAGTCTCTGCAATGTTTTAAGAAGTTGAAATATTCGTGCACAAATACTACCTTTAATGGGTATGTTTTCATGTTTTAAAGTGCTTGGGCGCTGTGGCAATAAGCACAGGGTGATTCACTAATGGAATGCACTAAGGATTTTATCAACTTGTCCAGAAACAGACAGTTAGGGTACATTTTCTCTCTTACCCATGAGGTTTGCATTCCAGGCACTGGAGTGCAGATCATTTCCTTCCTGAAGATCTTCAAGTAAGAGGTTTGTTTCATTCCTCATTCTGACTATTGTTTCTTTCAGGTCTTCAAATTCATCCACTGTTTTCAGCTGTTCACTTAGCTGCATGATTTGTTTCCTATAAGGGGGAAATGAGAGTAAATGTAGCAAAACTTATATTACATTTGACAGATTGGTGGAAAACATACACACACACACACACACACACACAAAGAAATTGCCCTCATTATTAAGTATCCTCATACTTCGGGTGGATTTCAACTGCAGTAGTCTGACTTCTGAATCTATGCTTATGGACATCCTGAGTGCTCTGTCCTTCCCCTACTGCCATTTTGATTTGTAATTTACCCAGCGAACATTTATTATTTAACTAAATCAGGCCTGGAGAATACATTCATAGAGAAAACAGCTTTGCCCACAGGAGGTCCTCAGTGAGGTAGTGGCAAATGAACTACCAAGACATGGAAAGATGGAGAAGGAAACACATCCTTTCTCTGAGGTCGTCAGGAAAGGCTTCAGAGAGGGGGCGGTGTTTGGGTGGTTGTTACAGAGGAACAGGAGTTCAACAGGTGGACCAGGAAGGGGCAGGCGTCCCTTACCATTTCAGACCCGGCACTGGGACTCCTGTTCTCGCTGGCTCTGCTCTGGGCTCTTGCACTCCCTTTGTTTGGACCATCCACTATGGACTGGCTCCTTCTGCTCTCTCAGTTCCGTTTTACCTGCTGGGTCTGACAAGCACAAACTAGTGGTCCGTGGGACAAGCTCATTCTCAGCCATGTTTCTTTGGCCTATACAGCGCTTTTAAAAAGCGCTATTGAATTAGCTGCCTATATTTTAAAGTGGGGACATTTCCATAGAAATCTGGATATCTGACATCACTTAAAAAGTGGGGAGCTCTGGGGACCCACGGTCTTTACTAGGGTATGGAAGTGCTTGTTCTCACCTGCCAGCTTGATCTGAACATGTTACCACCCTGGGCCCTAGAGCTATGTTTATGATGCCAGTGGCCCGTCCTCTGAACTAACCAGGTGAATTGCATCATCCTCCCTGTTTAACTTTTAAGCAATTACTATATACTTCTGGAATTTTTGTCTGGTGACAAAACTGACAAAATGAATGGCCTTATTTACACTTGTGTTTTATATAACATGCAACTTTGTAGCTTCAACTATTCTTTAATCCATGAGCTTTTCTGGGGAGGAGGAATATTTTTTATAGAACCATAATCTTCTTGGTTTCTTTGTAGACTGTGTGCTCCTAGATGGGTAGAAACTATACCCAACTCATCCTCATTTGCCCAGATCAGGTCAGTAAACTTCTTCTGTAAAGGGTGAGAAAGTAAATATTTCAGGCCTTGGGGGCCATAGCATCCTTATCACAACTGCTCAACTCTGTCATTGCAGAGGGACAGCAGCCACAGAGGATGTAAATGATGGGTATGGCTGTGTTCCAATAAAACTTTATTTACAAAAAATGTGATGGGTTGGATGTTGCTTGTGAACTATGTCTTGCTGACTCCTGGGCCACAGCAATCAACATCATCTCTAGAACAATTTGAAGAATGAAAAAATGATACTGCATTTTGAAAGAACTATTGTACTCATTATACAACTTCACAGTAATGTATGGGCGTGTAAACAACTGAGGAATTTGGGAACATTAAGCAAATTTCCCTGAGTACATGGTTGAAAAAAAATTGTGTATTAGAAACCTTCCTACTTCCAATTTTGTGTCCTTCAGCTCTGCTGAGTTTGGGCTTCCCGATTAACCTTGTGGTTGCCTTTTTGTTATAATCAATGACATTCTGAAAAATCACATGCAATCTTAACTAGATAGGAAAGAGACAGACAGATATGATCATCAGCCTGGTTACTAATTGAACAATGATCATTCTCCTAATGTTAACAAAGGTACATTTCTAAGCTGAAAGTGGTTAAAGCTCTCGGGAGTTAAGGTAAATCAAGAACTTGGCGACATATTATTTGCACAAACCTTACCGAACAGAGTCATGATAATCCTTGACTTTTGAGAATTCCTCAGATGAGAAAACAGGATGTCTCCAAATCCTTTCTATTTCAGACATGTTTTCTCTGAGGCCTTTGAAGTCGGCCTCACAGACAGGCAGGGTCTCTCTTTTATCTTCCATGTTAGCAGCCAGCCTAATTAACCCTTGCACCACTGTGGAGAGGGAAGAAATAGTGTGGTCCCATTGATCAAAGCACAAGCGATACCGAAGACAAGTGGGGAATTCCTGGTCATGACCCTGGGCACGGCGATCACATCGAGGGCCACAAATGCCCTCCTGGCATCGACACGTGCCTGTGTCCTGGTCACAGACAGGCTTCTGGGAACCTTCCTTGTTGCAGTCACATGCTGAAAAAGATGGGAGAAGGAGCAGAGAATGTCAGTCACCTGGCCTTTGGCTCCTTACCAGCTCAAGAATAAAGTCCCCTCCTCTTCCCTGAGAAACTTCCTAAATCCCATTTCTAAGGTGAACATTTAAAGCAGGATAATTTCAGAGATCTTTGCAATGGCCATTAAAACATAGCATCCCTCTTTTCACTCCAGACAAATCAGCTCCTGGGGTTTTTGTTCTGTTTTTTGTTTTTGTTTTGGCCACGCCACTTGGCTTGCAGGATTAGTTCTCTGCCCAGGGACGGAAACCGTGCGTCCTGCAGTGCAAGTGTGGAGTCCTAACCACTGGACTGCCAGGGAAGTCCCAGGTCTTGGTTCTTACATGGGCATTATTAGATGTCATTTTTACTGCAAGTGTGTGAGTTGTTCACATCTGGGTTCTTCACCTATGTGGGTGAAGAGTATCAATCGAGTGACACACTTGTGGACAACTGCTATTGTTCCTGCAGGGTGGTTTAGGCATGTCACAGACTCTCTAAGAAGGCCCATGATCACACTTTTTCTTAGTGAAACCCAGCCTGGATGTGGTGTCTTCCTTGCATAAGAAAGACTGTTCTGTTCTCAAAAAAGTGTGTGTGTGGAATCTCCCTTTGGTATTTACCCAAAGGAATTCAAAACACGTCCACATAAAACCTACAATGGATGTTTATAGCAATGTTATGCATAATTGCCAACTTAGATGTAACCAAGATGTCTAGGTGAATGGATAAAGAAACTGTGATACATCCAGACAATTAAATATTATTCAGCATTATAAAGAAATGAGTGTTAAGTCATAAAAAAACATGGAGGAATCTTAGGGGCTTACTACTAAATGAAAGAAGTCATTTTGGAAAAGTTAAATATTGTAATATGATTCCAGCTACAGATATTCTGAAAAGGCAAAAAAAGCCATAGAGACAGTAAACAGATCAGTTGTTGCCAGGGGTTAAGGGGTGTGTAAGGATAGATAGAAGGCAAAGCACAGAGGATTTTTAAGGCAGTGGAAATACCCTGTATGATACTATGCTGATAGATACATGTCATTAGACATCTGTCTAAACCCAATACCAAGTCAACCCTAATATAAACTATGAGCTTTGATGATTACAATGTATCAATATAGGCTCATCAATTGTAATGAATGTACCACTCTTGTGGGGAGGTTGATAATGAGGGAGCGCATGCATATGTAGGGTCTGGGAGTACATATGGGAAATCTCTGCCTTCCTCTCAATTTTCCTGTGAACCTAAAACTGCTCTAAAAAAAAGTCTTTTCAAAAAATGGGAAGCATTAAGTTTACCATCTTAATTAAAAGAAAAACAAACAAACAAAAAAACACCTTGGATGTTAGGTGGTGGTCCAATGGTTAGGACACCCTGGTGGTCCAGTGGTTAGGGCTGCATGCTTTCACTGCTGAGGGCTTGGGTTCGGTCACTGGTCTAGGAGCAGATCCATAGCCATGCAGTGTAGCCAAAAAATTAACAAAAACTCTCCCCAAACTGGATACTATATGCACTTCAGATGAGTAGGTTGTTGATTACAGCTAAGGATGGAGGATGAAGAGAGCTACTGGAGTTATTTGAAGCAATTATTATTATTATTGAAGCAATTTCCGAAAGGTCAGGGAATCACTAGCCTATGCCACAGGCTTAAGTGTAAGGAACAAGTGATTTAAAAATCCATTCGGCAGCCTGAGTGGGAATAATGCCAATTACAAATAAAAACTGATTAACACACTGGGCTCCTCCAATAGACATCTGTCTGGCACATTCGTTTTGGTCCAGAGGCCTCTGCAGGAACCCCTGGGGGTACTCTGTGCATTTCACCACCTAGAGGCCAAGGCTCTCCCTTATTGTCTGTTCTTCTCCAGGAGCACTAGTGGGGTCTGTAGCCTGAGCTGACCATTTGCAAAGTTTCCTCTATGAAAGCATTTTTATAAAATAAGATTATTAAAATATTAGAGGGACACAGGAATATAGGCTCTCTAAGAAAGATTTTCTAAGAGCCAACATTCCTTCCTGGTTTTTAAAGTAGCAATTCCACTTGGAAAATTGCATCTTTGAATGTGGCAAAAAACCAAAGGCTTTTTTTTTTTTTTTAACCACAAAAGCACATTTATAAAGGAATGGACAGGAAGAAAGAGTTCCCATATGTGGCTACACAGAATAGAAATGACCGCAATGGTAAGTCCATCACATCTGATATTTCTTTAGTTTGACTTCTTTTGGAAGTGGATTTCAAAGAGGGATTCAAAAATCCCTCCTCCTAGAACCAACCCAGACTCTACATTAGCACTGTCCAATATGGTAGCTACTAACCACATGTGCTGTTTAAATATAAATGGATTAAATGAAATAAACACTTGTTTTTCTCACTTGCACTAGCCATAAGTGCATGTGCTTAATACAACTAGTGGTCCCTGCACTGGATAGTTCGGATGTAAAATGGTTCCATGTTTGCAGAAGGTAGTAGGAAACAGCCTTGCCCTGGGAATTCTCTGGCAGTCCAGAGGTTAAGGCTCCACTTTTCCACTGTGGGGACATGGGTTCGATCGCTTGTCCAGGAACTGAGATCCCACATATTGTGAGGCGCAGCTAAAAATAAATAAAAAGACAATCTTATTTTTTAAAGATGCCAGGAGCACTGGCTGTGTATTAAGAATAAATAAATAGAAATAAACAGCCCCGCTTTAAATCCTATAACTAGTGCTAATGGAATGAAAGGCAGTAGGAACACAAACTCCTCAAATTTGGAGGCCTTGCCTTCTTTGCTCACTACCCTGAGGACCCAGCAGACACTCTGGGACTGTTTTTAAATAAATAAATAAGTGAATCTGTGATAAACCCCAAGTTATGAAAGCCATGTTAAGGAAACATCTGCTCTGCTGGCTTCTTATGATCCATTTCCCAGCCTCTACCTTGATCCAAATTAGCTGTTTTCATCAGCATGCTTCCAGATGGCAGAAAACTGGCTACAAGTTATGATCTCAAAAATCTGTTCCATATTAACAACTTTGAGGAATTTTAATATAACCTAACATTCAATATAGTGCAAAGTTTTAATATAAGAGAAAAAACTTTTAAGGGCTAAAAATACTTTTTTTTTTTTCAAAACTAAGATTAAAGTTTGTAAATTTTCAAATATAAAGCATGATACCATAAAATTCCTAGATGAGAACTTAGGCAAAACATTCTCTGACATAAATCATACTAATGTTTTCTTAGGTCAGTCTCCCAAGGCAATGGAAATAAAAATGAAAATAAACAAATGGGACCTAATCAAACTTATAAGCTTTTGCACAGCAAAGGAAGCCATAAACAAAATGAAAAGACAATCTGTGGACTGGGAGAGAATATTTGCAAATGACATGATCAACAAGGGCTTAATTTCCAAAATATACAAGCAGCTCATACAATTCAATAACAAAACAAAACAAAGAAAACCAAACAACCCAATTGAAAAAAGGGCAGAAGACCTAAACAAACATTTTTTCTAAAGAAGACATACAGATGGCCAACAGGCACATGAAAAGATGCTCAACACTACTAATTATTAGAGAAATGCAAATCAAAACTACAATGAGGTATCACCTTATATTGGTCACATGATCATCATAAAAATGTCTAGGGCTTCCCTGGTGGCTCAGTGGTAAAGAATCTGCCTGCCACTGCAGGAGACATGGATTCGATCCCTGATCCAGGAAGATCCCACATACCGCAAAGCAAATAAGCCACAACTATTGAGCTGTACTCTGAGCCCAGGAACTGGAACTACTGAGCCAGCACTGCAACAACTGAAGCCCTCGCACCCTAGAGCCTGTGCTTCACAACAAGAGAAGCACTGCAATGAGAAGCCGAGCACCGCACCTAGAAAGTACTCCCACCCTGCACAACTAGGGGAAAGCCTGCAGCAAGGAAGACTCAGCACAGCCAAAAATAACACATAAAATTATATATATATAAAATCTATAAACAACAAATGCTGGAGAAGTGTGGAGAAAAGGGAACCCTCCTACACTGTTGGTGGGAATGTAAATTGGTACAGCCACTACGGAGAACCATATGGAGGTTACTCAAAAAACTAAAAATGGAGTTGTCATATGGTCTAGCAATTCCACTCCTGGGCATATGGCTGGATACATTCACCCCTATGATCATAGCAGCACTATTCACAATAGCCAAGACATGGTTACAACCTAAATGTACCTAAATGGATGGATAAAAGACATGGTACATATATATAATGGAACACTACATAGCCATAAAAAGAATGAAATAATGCTATTTGCAGTGATGTGGATGGACTTAGAGACTACCATAGTAAGTGAAGGAAGTTACAAAGAGGAAGACAAATACCATACGATGTTACTTACATGTGGAATCTAAAACATGACACAAACGAATTTATTTTACAAAACAGAGACAGACTCACAGAGAACACACTGTGGTTGCCAAGGGGGAGGGGATGGATTGGGAGTTTGGGATTAGCAAACACGAACTATTATATATAGGATGGATAAACAACAAGATCCTACTGTATAGCACATGTGTGTGTGCTAAGTCACTTCAGTTGTGTCCGACTGTGTGCGACCTTATGGACTATAACCCTCCAGGCTCCTCTGTCCATGGGATTCTCCAGGCAAGAATACTGGAGTGGATTGCCATGCCCTCCTCCAGGGGATTTTCCCGACCCAGGGGTGGAACTGGAGTCTCTTGATGTCTCCTGCACTGGCAGGTGGGTTCTTTACCACTAGGGCCACCTGGGAAGCCCACACTATATAGCCAGGGAGCTACAGTTAATATCTTGTGAAAAACCATAATGGAAAAGAAGAAAGAGAAATCTAATTGGTTTATACAGCTTTCATTTTATTAATATAGAAAATTTTTTTTTTAAGTTTGTGAATTTTCTACCAAATAAAGGAATTTAAAATTCCGTTGGTTCACAGCAAGCCTGTGGTAGGACCAGGTTGACTGTACTCACATTTTTAGAACCAATACTTACGAATGCATTGCCCTAGGGGATCCTCATAATGATTCCTCACACTCAGAGCAGCGTTTCCCATCATAGCCTAATCTACACGGACACTGGCCTGTAAGCTGTGAGAATGGTCATGGGTAAGAAATTGGCAAGCTTTATGATCTAAAAAAAAAAAAATGCAAATTAAATACAAAACAACTTTTCCCTCCAGTGATTTAGGACTTACAGCTGTGCAGAGGCAGGAGGAGGATTCCCATGGCAGCAACCACCCCCGACAACACCAAGGATCAAGAGTTAATGCGTTTTGGCTGAGGGCTCTTGAATATACCGCCTGCTTCCAGCTGTTCAGGGACAGGTGGCCCCAAACTGGTAAACGGCCACAGATGTAAATGAAAGCAAAATACATAATAGGAAATGGGCCACATTCTTCTCCTCTACGGTTCTGAGAGTTCTCCCCTGAGAGAGAGAGACCAAAGACCTGGTTTTAACATCCATCAATAAGTTTGGCAAATGTTTCCATTATGAAATGTAAATTGGAGTCTTTCCCAATTGGGCTAGTGTTTTTCCTCCACAATTTTTTTTTTTTTTTTTTGTAAATGAAGCTTAATCATTTAGTGACAATTATTTAACTGTATTTTGGAGAGAGGGCTGAACTTCTCTGTATCCTCCCAACTGGATTCTTGACCAGATTTTCTGAACACTGAGGAGATTAGAAAATTAATGGGAAAAAACACAAGGCCAATCACTATTGTTGTGGTCCTACATTATACTTGACCAAATCTGCTTACCCAAAGAGGACTCCAGAAGTAGCTGAATTCTTAAAGCGACTGGACTACTAAAACTGCTACCCATTTCTGGAGTAACCACTGGCTTTTGCTTAAATATAGGGAACTGCAGGAGCCTGTAGTCCCAAGAGTTGTCACGTCGCCACATTGTCTTTGACTGCTGGGCAATGCTTTCCATATGTTGATGCAGAATCTGCTCCTTGTAACTTGCTCCCGTTGTTCTAAGCCCAGTCTTAAGGAAATTGCACAAAACATATAGCTTCCCTCTTCCTTTGTACAGTCCATCTCTCAACTAGAGGTGGCCGTTCTCAACTTGTATATGCTTCGTTATTTTAAATCAGTCACCCCTAAGACTTCATCACAAAATAGCATGGTGCTTCTCCACTATCCACAAACACTAGTTTGTCAATTCAGTCCTTAAAATGTGGTACTCAGAAATGACGACAATGTTCCTGGGAGTCATCTGACCAGTACAGAGGACAAGTGGGAGGAGAGAGGCTGCCCTGGAGCTGGGCGTGGCACTCCCACTCCTGCCTGAGTGGGCATCCCCAAGCCGCACCACTGGTTCACTTGCAGCACACAAAGAAAATCTCCCAGATGTTTTTCACACAAACTGGTGCCAAGTTATTACTCCCTCTCTGTATTTGTGCAATGGATTTAAAAAACCCAATTGCAAAACTTTATTTTTATTCCACTGACATGTCATCCTGTTTCCAGTCAATAAGACAGTTGTAAAATATCTTGTCTCTTGTTCTGTCTTGATCATATTAACTTATAATTTTGTAGTATCTGCAAATTTGATACATATGTTTCTCCATCAAAATTGCTGATGAAAATATTGCAGAGCATATTTGCTTCTCTAAGAATGCACTAGGGACCACCTACGGGCCGACACAGAGACATTTATCAGCAGTTGTTTAAACAGCTGGAAATCTCAATGATCGTGTGGCTCTTCTATACTCCAATGAAAGTGTTTCTGATTGTAAAGAGCGAACTTCCCCAAGGAATCCCCTGTGGACCAGATTACCCCAAATACCCTTGTCATAAGCAGGTCTTTGGTTAAACCAACACCATCTGATTTTCAGCTCTGGAGGCTTCCCTTAGCCTCCATGGCTGAACTGTGGTCATTGCCAAGTGCTCCTACAAATATGCTTCCCCAAAAGTCTAAGAAGCATACCAGACAGTGATGTCATGAGCATGAGGACTTCCTCATGAATTAAGGAACCAAGCAGTGTATGGCAATCTGCTAATTTGTTCAACATGTTCTGTGGTTGGTGGCTGCAGGTGTGATGAGTGGAGAGGAGCATATAAAATAGTCATGGTCGTCTAGTGCCCAGATCTTGGTTTCTAACATCATTCTCCAATAGAAGGAACCAGTGCTCCTTAAAGAAATGGCTGATTCTAGGGCAGAGGCAGGAAATATACAAAAGGAGCTTAAAACATCTTACAGTGCAAAAAGTAGGGAGGTACTTAAAAAAAACAAAAACACACCAACAATACTGAGGTATGTCAAAGGCCTAAAGAAACCAACTGGAAAAAAAAAAAAAGAAACCAACTGAAAAAGCTTCCCATGACCAAAACTGGAACAACTTGAACAAAATTAAGTAGTGTTGATTTATAACTCAAAGTATAGTACAAATATCGTTGAGTTCACTGATATAAAAAATGATTAAATAAATGAAGAAATGGGAAACAGCAGACAAAACTCCAGTGCAGAAGAATAGAATAATTTATGGAGATACTCTGTCCTCAAGGGGACAGAGCATAACTCCCTACTCCTTAAGTGTGGTGCTGTGCTTAGTGCTTTCTTCCGAAGGAGTACAGTACGGAAAAGAGCAAAAGGATCACTTTGCAGGAGAGAAACCTGATGCACGCTGCTTCAGCCAGGAGGTCAAGGTTCAGGGCAGCAATGACAAGCTATGTAAATAGTGTATAGCTTTGATGTGATGTGATGAGAACAGCACTTGACCTCCATGGGTCATCTTTTTCTCAAAATCCATAATCCAAGTCTTACCATGAGAGAAACACAGGATAAATGTGAACTGAAGGACATTTTACAAAATACTCAAAACTGTTATGGCATCAAAAATAAGGAAAGTCTAAGAAACCGTCACAACCAAGAGCAACCTAAGGAGATACGATGACTGAATGTCACGTGGTGTTCTGAAGTCTTGGAACAGAAAAAGGGCATCAGATAAAAAACTAATCAAATATGAATAAATTATGAACATTAGTTAATGATACTGTATCAACACTAATTCATTAATTATGAGAAATACACCATATTAATATATAGTAAATTTAATAATAGAGAAAACTTGGTGTGGGGTACATCTTCTCTATCTTCATAACTTTTCTGTAAACCTAAGTCTATCTTAATATAAAAAGTTATTAAGGAAAAAAAGGCCATGGTGTGCATTTGTGTGGATATGGGTTAGAGGAAGGAAGCTCAGAGATAAAGAAAAAGAGGAGGGGAAACCCATTCTATATATAAGAACTACTTCAAAACTTTACTTCTACAAAATTTGACATTTAATAAGTTGAACAGTGGAGTTGAAATTGGAGGTGAGACATACTTATTAATTGGGAAGATTCCAGCTTCTGAAATGGGCATTTTGATTCTAATTAAGCCCTAATCCCTATACTGTGGATTCGACTCTAAAACTTCTCATCATTGTTTTACCCTTCTTTTCACATCTCTATTAATGTGAAAAGTGTTTCAAAGAATATATTTACTAAGCAAAAAACCTTATCATGAGATTGTTTTTTCCTTAAATAATGTTAATATTCTTTAAAAATTTTTCATTCTCATTGTTTTATTGACTGAAAACCATATGTGCAGTTAAGTGTAGAGTTAATTGTACATGAAACCATAAAGATTTACTCCTGGACTGCATTCTCTAGAGACAATTGCTGCTGGTCTGGTAGCTTGAAGATAAACAAAATAAGAGGACATCTTTTTTAACCATACATAAAGCAACTGGTGAACCATGGGAATGACAGCTTGATTTTTAAAGATGGAATTATGGATTCTGAAGGCACTCAGTTTTCATTCTGGTTAGTAGTCAATTCTGATTAATGATGGATTTCTTGGGGCTTCCCTATTCTTCTATGTACAAAACAGTGAAAGAGAAGACTGTGATTTGAATCTTGACTTGCCCAGTCCTAGTGAGGACTGGAGAAAGCTGAATGGGGCAGAGCTTAACTTTCAGACCCTTATTCTCTCTTCTTTGGTGCTTTTCATTCCTTGATAAATGCAGACTCTATGCCCATAAAAGGCCAATCCTATCTAAAAACACTGATTCACAGCAATACATAAAGAAAACATTCTTTATATGTTTAGAAAGCATGTCTCCCCACTGTGTCTCACTCTGACACCATAGGAAGTTGAAAGTTTCTTGCCTGGTCACAGCAGCTGCTGAGCGAGGTCCAGGGGTCACAATCGCATGGCTGACATGCTCTGCCAGGGAGCAGATTCCAGTATCCATCAGCACAATGGTCACAGGTCCGGCCTGTGATGCCGGGCAGACATGGGCACATGCCAGTGTCAGGGTCACAGAGGCAAGCTTCCCTACCAGGGGGACACTCAGTGGGACTCACGCCAGAGGGATGACAAGAGCACCCTAGAAGCACAGAGCCGTCATTGGGGTGAATCCACAATAACCCTGGCAGTCAACAACCCATACAAATAGCTTTTTAGCGTGAAGGCATCATTTCTTTAAAAGGCCCGAGGAAGAAGCGTTTCACAAGAACATAATTTATCAAAGAATCTAAGTAGGTTGAATTCATTCAACTGTTTTTGATCTCCCTCAACTATAATTTCCTATGGTTCAGCCAACTATGTCCCAAGAGCTCAAAATCAGGATGAATAAAAGTATCACTGTTTCCTCACATCAGTCACCAAAGTTCCACTTAAGCCAATGATCTGAAAACAAATGGTTTACTAAATTGACTTGGGTGAACTGAAATAAATTAAAATACTTCCTAAAAATGAATAGCATATTCCTTGCCTTTCTTTATCATGGAATTAAACTCTTGTCCTCTTCTACATCAGCGATTCTCCTCTTTATACATTAAAGTCTGGTTGATGAGCTGGTTACAATGCAGATTCCTGGGCTCCACTCCACAGAGATCCAATTCTCTGAGGTCTGAGGCACAGTCCAGGAATCTGCATAATGATACTCCACCTCTGATTCTGGCAGAGGGCACAGGGGTACACACTCTGAGAAAGAAGACTTCAAATCCTGCAGGGCACACGCTGAAGTGTACAGTTACAAAAGGCAAACTTACAACACCAGTGAGTTATTACTGTAATGACACTGAGCTGCGTGTACACTGCACCCATTTCTGCTGCTGAGTTCAGGACATCAGCCCATTCTCTATGGGTGCTGGCACTACGGACCTAACTTAAATGAGTACAGGAGTTGCTACCACAGTTCAAGCTGCCACGTTTCCTGCCAAGAGCTTTGCAGACTTACTTGTGCAGGTCTGATTGAGGGCCGATCCAAAGTAACCTGGTTTGCAAAGCTGGCAGTTGGGGCCCTGAGTGTTGTACAGACATTTAAGGCACTCCCCTGTGACTGGGCTGCAGGACCCTGGATCAGTTACATCAATGTTGTTGTTACAGGCACATGGCCGGCAAAGTGCTCCGGAAATTCTTGGATTTCCATAGAAACCAGCAGAGCATTCTTCACACTGCACACCTGGAAGAAGGGGAGAAGAGAAGAGAATGAGATAAGAAGTGTGTGTGTGTGCATGCGTGCATGTGTGTGGAGAGTGATGTGGATAATTGGACTCCTCTGGGGATTATGAAAGGTCACACATTTGGGATGAATAAGAGAAAGTGTTCTAAATTAAAACCATTTTCATTCACTATCCATTCAGAGAATAAAAAGGTTATTTGAATATAGAAAGTTATTGGTGAAGAACAGACTTTAGTCTTTCTTAAAAAACCACTGAGTTGTGAGTTCAGGATTCCTGGGTCCTCAAATAACCAAAACCACTCAAATATGCCTCTGGATCCAAAACTAATCTCAGCCCATGTTCTCCATGCGGCACTCCAACATTTACCCAATCTTAGAGGTGAAACAGCAGCAGCCTGAGATAACATGCCTGGAGATGCAGAGAGGTGAGTAGTTTTCCTGACATGTGAACCTCTGAGGGTTTTTTTTAATAACCTTTATAGGACACTTTGAGGGTATTTCCATGAAAGATAGTGGAAAACCATCCCATCTCTCCTACACTCTACTCTTTCAATCACGAAGGCAACTGCCAATGTTTAGGTGCCCAAACCCTGGGTTCACCTTCCATTTTTTGGTTTATTCCATTTAGAAGTGGTCTCATAGCTCAACCATGGTCTCAGCTCTTAAGAACTGACCAACCAAACCAGAGTGTACATGGAGAAGAGGCTGTAAGATTAACTAGAGACATATGTAACCTTAGAGGTAAGAAATAAGAAAAACAATGGCCATATGATTTATCATGATGGTAATTATAATAAAGAAAATAATAATGCCACACTTTTAGTATCATTAACTCATACAGATGTCATGATTTTTTTCCTTGTTTGTATTGTATATTTGCACTTGTGCTTAAACTCCTTAAATAAAATTTTTGATTGAGGGACAGACATAGATATTGAATTAATTTTTGCAGTATCTGTACATTACCCAAATTGGTGCTTTAAGACATCTGAAAAAAATCAGTTATATCTGTGAAATATCAATCAAATTGATTACTTGACATTATATAAAGAAAGCATTTGAATGATTTTTATTAAAATTTTTTTGTGTTATATATATATATCAATATATAAAACGTAACACATATTTATATTACTTAACACATCATGATTTTAAATAAATTATTTTGATTTGAACTCATTTGATCAATTTTCCAGACCATCATTTAAAAACATAAGCTCTGTGATATGAGTTTTTGTCACTGGTTTTTGAACCATTCAAATTCTTTGTTCTGAAAAGTAGCAATTTACCAAATTGTGTCTTCTTACCATTATCCTATTATATTCTGTATCACTAATTTTTCCAAGGCAGATACATTACAAATATGTGATCATTTTTTAGATAGCTATGTAGGATGAGAAGGAAAAACAACATCATGAAGTATACTGCATACCTGCATAACCTTGAAGACAATTGCAGATTACATCTGAGTTCCAAAGATTCTGATAACAGGAATGGGCAAAATACCGATTGCTGGAGGGAACATCTGGACACAGGCAAGGACGGCAGGATTGTCCTGAAGAAGGATTTCCATAGTAACCATCGATGCATCTGTCAAGGCAAATTCTTTTTACTAAGGTGTTCCTAGGAAAAGCTCACGTTAGCCAATGTGGATTTGCTATGCTTTAGGACAATAACATTACTTTGCCAACAAAGGTCCATCTAGTCAAGGCTATGGTTTTTCCAGTGGTCATGTATAGATGTGAGAGTTGGACTATAAAGAAAGCTGAGCACCGAAGAATTGATGCTTTTGAACTGTGGTGTCAGAGAAGACTCTTGAGAGTCCCTTGGACTGCAAGGAGATCCAACCAGTCCATCCTAAAGGAGATCAGCCCTGGGTGTTCATTGGAAGGACTGATGTTGAAGCTGAAACTCCAATACTTTGGCCACCTGATGCGAAGAACTGACTCATTAGAAAAGACCCTGATGCTGGGAGGGATTGGGGGCGGAAGGAGAAAGGGACAACAGAGGATGAGATGGTTGGATGGGATCACCGACTCAATGGACATGAGTTTGGGTAAACTCCGGGAGTTGGTGATAGACAGGGAGGTCTGGCGCCCTGCAGTCCATGGGGTCGCAAAGAGTTGGACACAATTAAGCGACTGAACTGAACTGAGGACAATGCAACTCTTAAAACTCAACATTTTAGAAGATGCTCATTTGCTCTGTAGAAAGGTTTTCTGCTTCATATTGAAAGTCCCACAGCTTAGTCATTAAACTGGATATCACAGCATCTAATTTACATGCATATTTTAGGGATATAAAAAGAAAGGTGCCAAATGCATGTTACTAATTTATCAGACAAAGTCCAGTTCATAACAAGATTTTGAAGGATGATGAAATGACGCTCTATCTTCCCCTGCCCATCGCCATCATTCTACACTTCAATACAACTGATTCTCTACACAGTGGTCCTTTAGAGAATGTTGTGAAATCAGAACAAAAGGAAAAAAAAAAAAGTGCATATAAATGCCATACCTTTCACAGTTTCTCCCAGTTGTAAATCCGCCACAGTTGAAGCATGACCCAGTTTCTGGATCACAAAGTTCAGCGAACCCATTACAAAGGCAGGGACGGCAGTTGGGAAATCCGAAGTAGCCTGCCAGGCACCGGTCACAATGGTGGCCGGCCACCTCTCCATGGCAGGGGCACTGTCCCGTTACTTGGTCACATATGGTGCTCTTTGAGCCTTGAGGGTGGCAGTGACAAGCTGAGCAAAACAAAGAGAGACCTGTCAGGGTCAAGGGGCTAGTGGTGGGTTGGTGAGAGTCACAGTTCTGATATCATAATCTTTAATTTACTGTATCAACCCGATGAAGGTAAATAAATTTGATTCCATACAATGCTTAGAATAGAGCCTTGCATGTACTGGGTCCAGGTATATGTGCTCAGTTGGCAAGTTATATCTGACTCTGTGCAGCCCCACGAACCGTAGCCCACCAGGCTCCTCTGTCCATGGAATTTTCCAGGAAGAAAACTGGAGTGGGTTGCCATTTCCTACTCCAGGGTATCTTCCCAACACAGGGATCAGTCCTGTGTCTCTTGTGTCTCCTGCACCCAGTTACATATGACTTATTAATAAGAATTCACTGATTTCATTTGATCAACAGTATATTGTAGACAACTGCAGTGTTTTTTTTTTGAATTGTGGAATGACATATGACATAATATTAGTTTCAAGTGTACTACATAATGATTTCATATTTGTATATATTGAAAAATGATCACCATCGTTAAGTCTAATTAATATCTGTCACGACACACAGTTACAATATTTGTCTTGCGATGAGATCTTTTAGGATTTGTTCTCTTATAATTTTCAAACACAGAATACAGTATTATTAACTAAAGTCACCATGCGGTACATTACATTCCCATGACTTACTTATTATATAGCTGGAAGTTTGTACCCTTTGACTTTGTTCACTCTTTTTGCCCGCCTCACCTCTGGCAACTGCTAATCTATTGGTGCTCTATATCCATGAACTTTTGTTTATTTGTTTTAGATTCACACATAAATGAGATCATACTCTTAGAGAGCGAACTTATGGCTACCAAGGGTAAAGGGTAGACAGGAGGGATAGACTGGGAGTTTGGAATTGACAGGTACATACTACTATGATACATGTACATACATAACTGAATCACTTTGTTATACACCTGAACCTAACACAATATTGTTAATCAACTATCCTCTCATATAAAATAAAAAAATAAAAATAGAGAAAATGTGATCACACAGAATTTGTTGTCTTCTGACTTATTTCACTCAGCGTGAACCCTCTAGGTCCATTCGAGTTGCTGCAGATGTCAAGATTTCCCTTTTTTTAAATGACTGAATAATATTCCATTATTATATTATAGATATATGTATCAGTTCAGCTCAGTTCAGTCACTCAGTTGTGTCCGACTCTTTGCAACCCCATGGATTGTAGCGCATCAGGCCTCCCTGTCCATCACCAGCTCCCAGAGTTTACTCAAACTCATGTCCATTGAGTCAGTGATGCCATCCAACCATCTCATCCTATGTCATCCCCTTCTTCTCCTACCTTCAATCTTCCCCAGCATCAGGATCTTTTCAAATGAGTCAGTTCTTCAAATAGGTGGCTAAAGTATTGGAGTTTCAGCTTCAGCATCAGACCTTCCAGTGAACATTCAGGACTGATTTCCTTTAGGATGGACTGGTTAGATCTCCTTGCAGTCTAAGGGACTCTCAAGAGTCTTATCCAATGCCACAGTTCAAAAGCATCAGATCTTTGGCACTCAGCTTTCTTAATAGTCCAATTCTCACATCCATACATGACTACTAGAAAAAACATAGCTTTGACTAAACAGACCTTTGTTGGCAAAGTCATGCCTCTGCTTTTTAATATGCTGTCTGGGTTGGTCATAGCTTTTCTTCCAAGGAGCAAGCGTCTTTTAATTTCATGGCTGCAGTCACCATCTGCAGTGATTTTGGAGCCCAAAAAATTAAAGTCTGTCAGTGTTTCCACTGTTTCCCCCATCTATTTCCCATGAAGTGATGGAACCAGATGCCATTATCTTAGTTTTCTGAATGTTGAGTCTTAAGCCAACTTTTTCGCTCTCCTCTTTCACTTTCATCAAGAGGCTTTTTAGTTCTTCTTCACTTTCTGCCATAAGGGTGGTGTCATCTGCATATCTGAGGTTATTGATATTTCTCCCAGCAATCTTGATTCCAGCTTGTGTTTCTTCCAGCCCAGCATTTCTCATGATGTACTCTGCATATAAGTTAAATAAGCAGGGTGACGATATACAGCCTTGACGTACTCCTTTCCCTATTTGAAACCACTCTGTTGTTCCGTGTCCAGTTCTAACTGTTCCTTCCTGACCTGCATACAGATTTCTCAAGAGGCAGGTCAGGTGGTCTGGTATTCCCATCTCTTGAAGAA
>NW_011494734.1:3518780-3523824 GCF_000754665.1 Bison bison bison
GCTTTGGCATAGTCAATAAAGCAGATGTTTTTCTAGAACTCTCTTGCTTTTTCGATGATCCAGTAGATGTTGGCAATTTGATTTCTGGTTCCTCTGCCTTTTCTAAATCCAGCTTGAATATCTGGAGGTTCACGGTTCATGTATTGTTGAAGCCTGGCTTGGAGAATTTTGAGCATTACTCTACTAACACATGCTAAGCTAAGCTAAGTCGCTTCAGTCGTGTCCAACTCTGTGCAACCCCATAGACAGCAGCCCACCAGGCTCTGCCATCCCTGGGATTCTCCAGGCAAGAATACTGGAGTGGGTTGCCATGTCCTTCTCCAATGCATAAAAGAGAAAAGTGAAAGTGAAGTCACTCCGTCGTGTACGACCCTTAGCGACCCCATGGACTGCAGCCTACCACACTCCTCCATTCATGGATTTTCTAGGCAAGAGTACTGGAGTGGGGTGCCATTGGAGATGAGTGCAATTGTGTGGTAGTTTGAGCATTCTTTGGCATTACTTTTCTTTGGGATTGGAATGAAAACTGACCTTTTCCAGTCCTGTGACCACTGCTGAGTTTTCCAAATTTGCTGGCATATTGAGTGCAGCACTTTCACAGCATCATCTTTTCAGATTTATATATCATATATTATATCATGGAAATACATATCTATATATACATCACATTTCATCTATTTATCTGTTGGTAGAAACTTAGGTTGTTTCCATACCTTGGCTACTGTAAATAATGCAGCAGTGGACAAGAGGGTGCAAGTATCTTTCCAAGTTAGTATTTTCATTTTCTTTGCATAAATACCCAGAAGTAGAACGGCTGGATCATATGGTAGTTCTTTTTAAGTTTTTGAGGAGCCACCATACTGTTTTTCATAGTAGCTGCACCAATTTACATTCCTAGTGTACAGGGTTCCCTTTTCTCCACATCCTTGCCAACACTCATTATTTCTTGTTTTTTTTGGTAATAGAATTTCTAATAGACGTGAGGTGATATCTCATTGTGGTTTTGATTTGCATTTCTCTGATGACCAGTTAGTGCCCACTGCATGAAAGAATAAAGTATGGCAGAAAAATTTTCAGTGTTTTACCTACATTGATAGTCTGAATAATATAGTCAAATTCCCAATTCCACCCCTTTTAAACTCCCCACATTGATTTTCCTGCCTTTAAAACACCAAGGTTGAGAACACATGCGTTTTCCCCATCTGGGTTTTGCTACGTATGGTGACAGCCATGTTGCCCCAAACCATAGCTTCCTGTTGAGCATGTGTCACAGCAGCGGCCAGTCACACCAGGCTTTATTGGCACTTGCCCCCCAGTCGGCTGCAGCTGGGTCCCTTCGAGCCCTGTGGATGACACCTGCAAGCTGCAAGGAACAAAGGAAGTTAGAGGGAAAGGAAGTGACAGCAAAGTACCTTGGCCCATTGGTAGCTCTAGTTTTGATCTGTCTCATTGGATACCTCTACCTCCTCGGATTATAAGGATTAAAGACAATCATGCCTGTGAAGTAGTGTTTGGCACAAAGTAAGTGCTCAATAAACACTACGTAATACACATCACTTAGCAGTAAAGATTACTTAACAAGTTACTGAAAGGCTTGAAATAGATCACTTCAATCAGTTGTTCCAGTGTAATTCTAATTGATGCTATTATTTCTTCAGTTCCTCATGATCCATGTTGATGCTGGATTATGCCTTTCATTTCCCTTATTCCATCTTTCATGAAATGGTGGGCATCCTGCATGGAAGAAGCATCTGACTGGAACTGAGGAAGCCCAGGCTCTCATTGTGGCTATCACTCTATAGCACTGATTCCCAGCTAGAGGGGAGATCTTGATCCCCAGGGGACATATGATAAAGTCTGGGGGCATTTGTGGATGTCACACCTAGGGGGAGGGTGCTGCTGATATCAGGTGGGCAGAGGGTAGGGTCGCTGTTAAACATCTTACAATGCAGAGGATAGTGCCCCCTTCCCAGCGAAGTGTTACTCAGACCTAGATTTCAAAAGTGCTTAAACCCTGTTCTACAGCTTGGTGAAATGGGCAAGCCACCTCATGTTTTGGACTCAATCTCATTTATTAAATGAAGGTTGAGGGATGAAAGAGGTTGTTTATAGTTCATTCTAGCCCTAACATCCCAGGATTCCAAAGAAATATTTTAGGACTGTTGTTCCAGAAATCTGGCATTCCCCAAGTGACTGCCAGGCCCTTCTTTTATATACTTTTTCTGTACTATAAGTTATGATTTCAACACATGGAGAGAATGCACTGTATATCTAATCACTGAGCAATTGGTATTTACATTGGCTGTTGAGCTAAAACATATTAAACCATTTCACTCATGTTTCCTTGCAACGGTGCTTCAGCGGAGCCCATTGAACAGATACTCACCCACGGCCCCGTTGTGCAGCCTGGCAGACAAATTGGCTATAAGCCTTTCACATGCTCCAGGGAGCACCTGAGGTCCCGATGCTGAGGCAATTTCAACACAGTTGTGCAGCTGATATTCATCTAAATCCTGCTTGCTGCAGAAATTCTTCAGTGAGTTGATTTGTGGAATAAGACCAAGCTTTTAAAATAACGAAAAAAAAAAAAAAAGATTTCTGTTCATAGTAGGATCCTGTTCAAGATTCCAGTTATTAAAATAATTAGATCTATGAGAGTCATGGTTGAAAAGAGACTCAATTTCATCCTTTTAATTGCGTGCAACTGAAGATTTTAAGATTTTCAATTTATTTAAGAAATCTTCAACTAAATATTTACATTTGTTGACTTATGGCAAAGAAAATAAGCCTTTACCTTTTTATTATTATATTTTTTACGTGCTAATCAATTTGTCTTAGATTTGAAAGATTGCTAACTAGACTACTTGTGATGTAATGACAAGTTCAGCTTAGGGATTTTCCTGGTGGTAGAGCGGATAAGAATCCACCTGCCAGTGCAGGGGCACAGGTTTGATCCTCATTCCAGGAAAATCCCACATGTCACAGAGCAACTAAGCCGGTGAACCACCACTACTGAGCCTGCACTCTGGAGATCAAGAACTGCGAGTACTGAGCCCACATGCCGCAAAATAAATAATTAAAAAAATTATGACTTAGATGGTGCACTCTGTAGTATTACTCTGGAACCCTAATTTCACAAAACTCTCCTCTAGAAAGTTTTGTTTTTTTCTATGGCTGATTCATGTTGATGATGTTTGGCAGAAACTAACACAATACTCTAAAGCAATTATCCTTCAATTAAAAATAAACACATTAAAGAAGAGAAAGTTTTGTCTTTTTCAGTTACACATGAACAGTGCTATTCTACGTCAAACAATCTGCCTCTTGGGTGACTTGCAGTGCAGATTAACATCTTAGACCTCTGAGAAGTACTGCAAGAAAGTTACCTTTCTTTTTACTGATTTATAGTTGATTTATAATGCTCTGTTAGTTTCAGGTGTACAGTACAGTAGTTCAGTTGTATATATATAAAAGAATATATATTGGAGTAGGAAATAGCAACCCACTCCAGTATTCTTGCCTGGAAGATCCAATGGGCAGAGGAGCCTGGCAGGCAACAGTTCATGGGGTCATAGAGTCAGATATGACTGAGTGCACGCACACATACACAAGAATATATATACATACATATGTATTCTTTTTCAGATTCGTTTCCCTTACAGGTTATTACAAAATATGGACTTTAGTTCCCTGTGCTACACAGCAGGTCCTTATTGTTTATCTGTTTCATGTAGTTTGTATCCGTTAATCCCAATCTTCTAATTCATCCTACCCCATACTTTTCCCCTTTGATAACTATAAGCTTGTTTTCTGTTTTATTTGACAGAATGTGGTCCACTGGAGAAGGGAATGGCAAACCACTTCAGTATTCTTGCCTTGAGAATGCCATGAACAGTATGAAAAGGCAAAATGATAGGATACTGAAAGAGAAACTCCCCAGGTCAGTAGGTGCCCAATATGCTACTGGAGATCAGTGGAGAAATAACTCCAGAAAGAATGAAGGGATGGAGCCAAAGCAAAGAGAATACCCAGCTGTGGATGTGACTGGTGATAGAAGCAAGGTCCGATGCTGTAAAGAGCAATATTGCATAGGAACCTGGAATGTCAGGTCCATGAATCAAGGCAAATTGGAAGTGGTCAAAAAAGAGATGGCAAGAGTGAATGTCGATATTCTAGGAATCAGCAAACTGAAATGGACTGGAATGGGTGAATTTAACTCAGATGACCATTATATCTACTACTGCGGGCAGGAATCCCTCAGAAGAAATGGAGTGGCCATCATGGTCGACAAAAGAGTCCGAAATGCAGTACTTGGATGCAATCTCAAAAACGACAGAATGATCTCTGTTCGTTTCCAAGGCAAACCATTCAATATCACAGTAATCCAAGTCTATGCCCCAACCAGTAACGCTGAAGAAGCTGAAGTTGAACGGTTCTATGAAGACCTACAAGACCTTTTAGAACTAACACCCAAAAAAGATGTCCTTTTCATTATAGGGGACTGGAATGCAAAAGTAGGAAGTCAAGAAACACCTGGAGTAACAGGCAAATTTGGCCTTGGAATAGGGAATGAATCAGGGCAAACTAATAGAGTTTTGCCAAGAAAATGCACTGGTCATAACAAACACCCTCTTCCAACAACACAAGAGAAGACCCTATACATGGACATCACCAGATGGTCAACACCAAAATCAGATTGATTATATTTTTTGCAGCCAAAGATGGAGAAGCTCTATATAGTCAGCAAAAACAAGACCAGGAGCTGACTGTGGCTCAGACCATGAACTCCTTATTGCCAAATTCAGACTTAAATTGAAGAAAGTAGGCAAAACCACTAGACCATTCAGGTATGACCTAAATCAAATCCCTTATGATTATACAGTGGAAGTGAGAAATAGATTTAAGGGACTAGATCTGATAGAGTGCCTGATGAACTACGAAATGAGGTTTGTGACATTGTACAGAAGACAGGGATCAAGACCATTCCCATAGAAAAGAAATGCAAAAAAGCAAAATGGCTGTCTGGGGAGGCCTTACAAATAGC
>NW_011494734.1:3524570-3525294 GCF_000754665.1 Bison bison bison
CAGGACAGGAAAAGGTCAGTTTTCATTCCAATCCCAAAGAAAGGCAATGCCAAAGAATGCTCAAACTAGTGCACAATTGCACTCATCTCACACGCTAGTAAAGCAATACTCAAAATTCTCCAAGCCAGGCTTCAGCAATATGTGAACCGTGAACTTCCAGATGTTCAAGCTAGTTTTAGAAAAGGCAGAGGAACCAGAGATCAAATTGCCAACATCCGCTGGATCATGGAAAAAGCAAGAGAGTTCCAGCAAAGCATCCATTTCTGCTTTATTGACTATGCCAAAGCCTTTGACTGTGTGGATCACAGTAAACTGTGGAAAATTCTGAAAGAGATGGGAATACCAGACCACCTGATCTGCCTCTTGAGAAATCTGTATGCAGGTCAGGAAGCAACAGTTAGAACTGGACATGGAACAACAGACTGGTTCCAAATAGGAAAAGGAGTACGTCAAGGCTGTATATTGTCACCCTGCTTATTTAACTTCTATGCAGAGTACATCATGAGAAACGCTGGACTGGAAGAAACACAAGCTGGAATCAGGATTGCCGGGAGAAATATCAATAACCTCAGATATGCAGATGACACCACCCTTATGGCAGAAAGTGAAGAGGAACTAAAAAGCCTCTTGATGAAAGTGAAAGTGGAGAGTGAAAAAGTTGGCTTAAAGCTCAACATTCAGAAAACGAAGATCATGGCATCTGGTCCCATCACTTCATGGGAAA
>NW_011494734.1:3525394-3569233 GCF_000754665.1 Bison bison bison
AGGCTGTATATTGTCACCCTGCTTATTTAACTTCTATGCAGAGTACATCATGAGAAACGCTGGACTGGAAGAAACACAAGCTGGAATCAGGATTGCCGGGAGAAATATCAAAAAACTCAGATATGCAGATGACACCACCCTTATGGCAGAAAGTGAAGAGGAACTAAAAAGCCTCTTGATGAAAGTGAAAGTGGAGAGTGAAAAAGTTGGCTTAAAGCTCAACATTCAGAAAACGAAGATCATGGCATCTGGTCCCATCACTTCATGGGAAATAGATGGGGAAACAGTGGAAACAGTGTCAGACTTTATTTTTCTGGGCTGCAAAATCACTACAGATGGTGACTGCAGCCATGAAATTAAAAGATGCTTACTCCTTGGAAGGAAAGTTATGACCAACCTAGATAGCATATTCAAAAGCAGAGACATTACTTTACCAACAAAGGTCTGTCCAGTCAAGGCTGTGGTTTTTCCTGTGGTCATGTATGGATGTGAGAGTTGGACTGTGAAGAGGCCTAGCACCGAAGAATTGATGCTTTTGAACTGTGGTGTTGGAGAGGACTCTTGAGAGTCCCTTGGACTGCAAGGAGATCCAACCAGTCCATTCTGAAGGAGATCAGCCCTGGGATTTCTTTGGAAGTAATGATGCTGAAGCTGAAACTCCAGTACTTTGGCCACCTCATGTGAAGAGTTGACTCATTGAAAAAGACTGATGCTGGGAGGTATTGGGGGCAGGAGGAGAAGGGGACGACAGAGGATGAGATGGCTGGATGGCATCACTGACTCGATGGACGTGAGTCTGAGTGAACTCCGGGAGTTGGTGATGGACAGGGAGGCCTGGCATGCTGTGATTCATGGAGTCGCAAAGAGTTGGACACGACTGAGCGACTGATCTGATCTGATCTGATAGAAAAATTCTGATCTGATAGAAAAATACTTTCAAAACTCAGTGTTTCCACACCTATTTTATCACTTGGTCCTATATCCAAATAATATTTATTAACATCCTGTATGCTAGTGCTTCACAGATGCATTTTGGGAATTGCTGGCTAAAACCACACAGCTATTATGGGGACAAGGACATCTTTTCAAGCTTATTCTCAAGGAGGAATGTTCTATAGTTTAATAGTTAGATGAAGAATAACTATCTCTTTAGGTTTCTTGAGATTTTTTCTAAATTATAACCTAATACTGTTCAAAATGTTTCCTAATGACTTGGTTGAAATAGTGAAGAATGGTATAGCAAACTGATCACCAAGTTTGTCATTTTGAACAACTGGTAGAAAAAACAGCACTGAAAATAAGGTTGAATTCAACAGGTCAAGTTGGGAGGTGAACCTGATGGCTCAGATAAATCTCCCCTGATCTTTTTGCTTTGTCTACACTGACGTTAGTTTCCATGGGTTTTACTTCAACCCTCTTCAGTCTTTTCCTTCCTGTCCTCTGACACACCCACACCGCGGGCTGCAATCTCAGACTTGGATGACGATTTCAATAATCCAGACTATTTCTACTCCTCAAATTTCTAACCTCATCCTCCCAGCATGTCACTGCCTCTCACTCCTCAAATTCCATAGACAAAACAGGTAACAGAAAAGGGACTGGAGTCTCCTACTTCCTGTTGCCCAAACTCCTGTCTCACAGGGACTGACAGCCATCCTCACCTCTGCGAGCTGGTGAAGGAGAGGTGTCCCAGGGGAAGAGATGTCCCGAAGAGATGTCCCGGCAGCTACGCCCTGTGCCCTAGGGGACATTCCTGTGGAATATGGACGGGGAAGCCCGGTGTGCTCCAGTCCATGGGGTCTCAGAGAGTTGGACATGACTTAGTGACTGAACAACAATGCCCTCCTTCTTCAATCTTTTCCTTTCAGTCGACATCTGTATGTGCTTAAATCTCTCCCGTCTGTAAAGTCACCTCCTTGATCTCAAATGTGTCTCCTGCTGCTGCCTTGTCTCTTGATTCCTTGGCAGTCACATTTCTTTAACAATTGTTTCCTTGCCATCTTCACTACCTCCTCTCCCATTTACCCTTCACGCCAACGCAACAGCTCTCCCCTAAATGTTGGGGCTTCTTGGGGTTCTCTCATGGGCTCTCTTCTTACCCCACATCCATTTCCTAAGTGATTGTAATGAAGCTGTGTCTTTGGTTTTCATCTGCATTTATGTCTGCTGCCGCATCTCAGTCCTGGGTCCCAGCTCTGCACAGACGAGCCTATCGGTTGTCCCACAGGTACTGCCAATCAAACACACCCACAACCTGCTTTCCTTTCAGTGCTTATTGCCAGGAAATAGTGCCACCATCTGCCAAGCTGCTTGGTGTAGGAAACTGAAGGCCGTCTTTGATACCTGCCTCTTCATCATCAACACGCCCAATTCATCCCACTTGCTCCCACCCCCAACATCAAGTTCTTTACGAGCCTGGTCAATCTGACCAACTGATATGTCTAGGATGTGTTTATTGCTCTTCATTTCCCATCACTTCCCTAATCTAGGCCACCCAGATGACCATGGGGACAGCCCCAAAGATGTCCCGTCTTCCACTTTTGTCTCCCCTCCGTCATCAATTTTCTATGCTATTGCCACAGCGATCTTTTAAAAGGTAGTCTATTCAGATAACATTCCTTCTTCAAAGTTTCAGTGACTTCCCATCGCCTCAGGATATCTAAGTCACATCTCTTTTCATTCTGCTGCTCCTTTTACCTCTCAGCTCACTGGTTCTCTATGTGGGAGGTACCCACCCCGCATGGGGCATTTTAGAAATTCCAAGGGGTAATTTTGGCTGTCAAAGTAATTGGGTGAGGTGTGTGACTGGCATTTACTGGGTGGAGATCAGAAATGCTAGACATTCTCACAAAAAGGAAAATCAGCTCATGTCTTTGATAGCTTTTGAATGTTTCACTGAAGATCCATGAAGGAGGTTTCTGTTTATAGTTATCAGGTGAAAGCTTTACCCTGTGATTTTAAAACATGTTAAACTTGTTTACAACACACCTGCTTGCATGGCTGTCTCATATGTAGTGATTCTACACGTATGAGCATCTCCACACTTCACTGTCTCCCAGTGTGTTCATGTCCATGCATGTACATATTGAAGTACATACTATATCTCCATAAATTACTTCCCTTTTATTTCTCCTTTGTGTTTGCACCTAACACTGATAGTATTTAGAAGCTGTGTGTTCAGGTAGGCTATAATTCCTGTGAATTTCTCTGCAGGATAGGAAAGAGTAATACAAAATATTTGTAATAAGAAGGGAAGGTTGTGTCAGATGACATTTAGAGCCACTGCCTGAGCCAAACCAAATGACCTGTCACAACTCCTAGTATCTGTCACGACTGTGCTGTCACTTCCTCCATAATTGCCTACATCTCCTCCTTAGAGCGTCAGCCCTGGTGAGGGCAGGGAAGGTTCTAGTCTTATTTACACCTATGCCTATCCCAGTGGCTAATGTTCAGTAAATGCTTATTAAAAATTCTGCAGTAAAGAAGTATACATGCATTGTTAGTATTATTGTATCTTTAAGTTGATACTAAAATGACTCTGCATTCTGCAAACACAAACCAAGCAGGGTGACACTCAGAAGGAAGCCAGATGGATTAGGCTTAGGAGTGAGGGTAGCCAATCCAGGACTACTGTTTACAGTTCTTGGTCAGAGTTGGTTTAAGAGTTGGCCATTCTTGGCACCAAGCTGATGGAACAGATGACAAGAGTTCCTATTAGCTACAGAGGTTTCTAATGCCAACTCACTTCTCCTAGAAACTTCTAAGGATTTTATGTTACCAACTACAGTCCATCCCATGGTTTAAAAGAAGAATGCCAGTTTTATATTCTAGAATGCGTTTTCTACGTTTGAGTCTCAGCACATTTTTATGGATGCATCTATCATGTAATTAGGGCGATTGAAAAAAATGAACTGACTCATAAACAAAAGATATTTGTGCAGAAGGGTTGAACACAGCTTTCCTCTGGTTTTCTTGGTAATGCATCTCAGTTAATCAGGCTACAGAGGAGAATGAACTTAGAGAGGGTCAAGTTCTAAGCAATTGAGTATTTCCCAGAACAGCAGAATTGCTTTAGTCTGAAATCATAATGTGCAAGGATTTTCTCCTACTGTCGTCCTGGGTCAGGGACTCTCAGGGACATTGCAGGTGCCCTGCTCAGATCTCCCCACCCACCAGCTGCTGTGGCACTGGATGCTGAAAGCTCGCAGCTGTTCCCTTCTCCAGAGAACTGGACTCAGTCACTGTGTCCAGGAGTGAGTGTGCTCCCTGGGGGCCTGGGGGCGGGGTGGGGAGCCTGTAGCTGACGATGACACCCTACCCCTTCAGCTCCATGTGGAACCAACCCATGGGGCAGTTCATGCCGCAGAGCTCCCCGAGCCATCCTGGCTGAGCTCCTTCTGCTGGCTCCTCACTCCTCTTTCCCAATGAGCACCTCAAATCAGGAGCACTGAATCTATGCTTATAAGGAATCTCACTGTAAAATGATGACCAAAGGCCTCTTCTGGGGTTTTGGACAGTTTGCCAATATCTGGTGGCTCTCTTAATTTTTATTTTGGTTTGGGATTTTTCATGGCTATATGTAAGAGAATGGTCACTTGATAATTGACCAAATGGACATATTTTTAGTTAATTTCAAATTGTCCATGTATATTCTACATCTATCAAACATCATTGCAGTGGTTTTGTTTACACGGCTGTCTTCTATATCAGGCTGAGGATGTGTTGAAGGCAAGAACCAGATTTTTTTCCCCTCAGGAATCAGCACAGTGCCTGGTTTTACCCTCAGAGAATGGGTGATGAATGGACAATTTGGATGGATGCATTTAACACAGCATCCAGTGATTACTTTGGAATATAAACTTCAGAGATATTTAGGACATGGATTTAAAATGAGAAATAACTTGGCTCTCATAAATTTAAGTTTCACGACTGTTACGATTACAATAATAACATCCCTTTGTTACGAGGAATCCTTATTTTCTTCTTTCCCTTTCTTTTCTCTGCCTGGGTTCCCACCTGTCAGGTTTTTTTCCCCCTTCATTAAACCTGTTGGATTTGATTCTCTTTCTTTGTAACTCACATGTTGGTTCATGAGCCCAGTTCTATTTAAAGTTCCTCGTCAGAATATGGATTATATGGGTTAGGGAAATCATGACAGTTTACATTTTCCATTCAGGAGTTGGTTTCTACTTTCCATTTCAATTATACTGAATTTCAGAGAAATAATGAATACATTTTCAGTATGTCTCAAGTAATATTTGAGGGCAATATTTGGCACATATTTACGTCATATTCAAATTTAACGGGGTGTCCTGTACGTTTCCTTCCTCCATCTCTCCCTCCTTCCTTCCTTCCTTTCTTTCCTAAAACTTGCAATCCCATCTTTGATAAAGTAATCTTGAATAACTGCCTTTTTAAAATGTTATAATAGCTGAACTTACTGGATAAAAATCCAAGATATACCTGCCCCATACTAAATTCTATAACAGATAATGAAATTAAGAAGCTCTAGCTTATAAATTAAAAGTGTTCAATAGTTATAAACTTAAGTTTAAAGACACAATACACAAAATATGGAGAGAGATATATACATATGAATATACTTATATATAGCTACTTAAATCAGGGGTTGACAAACTTCCTATAAAAGATCAGATAGTGGAGGACAGAAGGAAGGCTCAAGAGGGAGGGGATATATATTCATATTCATATATATATGTATGTGTATGTGTATATATATGAATGGCTGATTCAAGTTGTTGCATAGCAGAAACCAATAAAACATTGTAAAACAATTTTCTGCCAATTAAAAAAATTCTTTAAAAACCCAGGAAGGCCAGATAGTTAATATTTGGCTTTATGATCATAAGGTCTCTGCTGCAAATACTCAGTGGTGCCTTTGGAGCTTGAAAGCAGCATAGATAATATGTAAACAAACAGGCATGTCTGTGTTCCAGTAAAACTTGGTAGGGTTGTAGTATGCCAATTAAATCACGATATTAGGAGATTCTCGCAGATATTTAAAAATAAACTTTAACAAAGCAATTTGATTTTTATCCACAAAATTTTTAAAAATCTCACACAATTCTGTATAATTCTGCTAATGGTGGGATGGAACTGGCACTTTCATGCATTACTGATGATCCTGAAAATTAATTGATGAATACCTACCAGAAAATTAATTTGACAGATTTCAAGAGCCATGAAATTTTGGTAAAGTAGGACTGCATTTTAAAATATTAAAAAATATACCAACTATGCAGAGTTATAAAAAATAGAAGCGACTTAAATGACCCCAAGTAAGGGAATAGGTAAGTAGATTAAGTAAATTTATTCAGTGTCTAAACTCTGCCCAGTGACAGGCTGAGCCTAAAGTTGTGGACTGAATGAAAGGTTTGGAATGAATACCTGTGGCCCAAATTTAGAGGAGAAAAAAATGAAAGAAGTTACTCAAGGGAACACTATGCATGGTTCCTAAAAATGGTAAGCTTACAGAAGTACCAGAAGAAAATGCTTATGATGTAATATAAGTGCCAAAAAAACCCATGGAAAAAAGTCTTGTCTGAGCACTCTGATTACGATGATAGAAAAGCATAATAGGTAGAAAATGGGAAGTTACAAGATGACAATAAGTAACTGATTATTGGTGGACTGTCTCCACAGACTTTCTATAATGCAAGTACACAATTGTGGCTCCAGGCAGAGATGCTGGAGTCAGGCCTTCTGGCTCTGAATTCTCACTCCTCACTCACTAGCTCTGTGACCCTTTGCTTCAATTCTGTCTGTAAAATGGGAATAAACAAAGACTTCCCTCACAGAGTTGTCATGAAGTCTCAACAACAGAATATCGAAAACACTTCAAACTGGGGCTGACAAGTGCTGTTCTGGAAGATTTGCCATCGTTATGCGATGACCTTCATAAACAGGAGATGATTTTCATAATGAAACAAACAGATTTCTATTTCTCATGAAACACTGCAAAGTACAACCCGACATGTACAATTAGAATGGAACTCAGTTCAGAAGGAAGCACCCACAAGGCTTTGTAGTACTTACAGAATCAACCAGGATGTGTGAATGAGCCTTGAGCCTTCCTTCTAAAGGCTGGGAAAAATAGACATCAAGGGAATACTGTACATCTGGTTCTAAACAGATGGGTGTGGGAAGCAGCATGATTCTGTATTAAAAGAAATAAAGCAAAAACTCAGTGTCAAAAGTACAGTTATATAAGCTAAGCAGCCATTGCATTTGGTGTGTTCCACATGTGCTGTGAAGTGGGTTCCACTGCCGGATGGAGGCTTGGTTTAGACCTAGACCAGCTCAGGTGGGTTGGGTGGTCGGTTCACATTCAGATTCTCTGTGGTTCTATCACAGGATTGTGCCAAATAGCAAAACCTTGGGAACTGGCCAAGGGGTGTCACAACTGCTCTGGGGAAAGGATGGAGCAAATGTACTCCCTCCCATCTATCAGGCTAATACTAACAAGGTTTCTGTTTTATTCAGCCACAAATCTCCAATGTAAAATTACTGGCCTGAAAACTAGACTTTCGGCTGCTGAGATAACTCAAACTGAACACTGTACTCTTATTTTTGTAGCATTTCATTTGTTCACATCTCCAGGCATCTGGGGGAACAGAAAACAAACATTCAGGATCAGAGTCAGGCTGTCTGGGCTGGAGCCCTGGTTCTGCTATACATCAGCTATAAAACTCGAGCAAGTCATGGAAATGTTCTCAGTTTCCTCCTCATCTGATGAAGACAAGATCTACCTCATTGAGTTGTTAGGAAAATTCAACGTGATATTAAATGTAAATCATAGTGTAGCATTTGTGAATGTGAAGTTGCTCAGTTGTGTCTGACTTGTTGCGACCCCATGGACTGTGGCCTACCAGGCTCCTCTGTCCATGGGATTTTCCAGGCAAGAGTACTGGAGTGGATTTCCATTTCCTTCTCCAAGGGATCTTCCCAACCCAGGGATCGAACCCAGGTCTCCCGCATTGTAGACAGACGCTTTACCGTCTGAGCCACCAGGTGAAGCATATACTGCTAAGTCATTTCAGTCGTGTCCGACTCTGTGCGACCTCATAGACGGCAGCCCACCAGGCTCCCCCGTCCCTGGGATTCTCCAGGCAAGAACACTGGGGTGGGTTGCCATTTCCTTCTCCAATGCATGAAAGTGAAAAGTGAAAGGGAACTCGCTCAGGCGTGTCTGACCCTCAGCGACTCCATGGACTGCAGCCTTCCAGGCTCCTCCATCCATGGGATTTTCCAGGCAAGAGTACTGGAGTGGGGTGCCATTGCCTTCTCCGGGTGAAGCATATAGTAAACACTTAATAAACATTACCGTCTCCTTTGATACACCTCTTCTCCCACATAGTTCCTGGTTACAAAATACTGATAGAAAAACAACATTCTAAGAAATCCTCAGCATTTGAGGCCAGGTCCCCATGCATACCTGGAAGCTGCTGGTAAAGCCTGAAGCTTTGGCTGTGGGGTCTCGCGTGTGCAGTGCTTGCTTGCTCCAATGGGGTTAATCACCACCTGGATGGTCCAGTCATCTGCAGACTAGACAGGCATCACATAAGGGCATTCCTGCGAGGATGCACGCACCAACATATTTCTAATGGATAGTGCTCAGGATAAATTTGCAACCCGAAGTCTGCTTGGAAAATGGTGTTTTGAATTTGTGAGAAGAGAGTCACCCTCAGGCCTAACTTTCTGGTATTTGAATTATGATCCAGGTATAAAGAATATTGTTTATGGCCATAGATGTAATTCCTGGGCCTAGAAAACCCCTGGGACTCTTGAAGGTCTAATCTATTTTCTTTAACTTTTTATTTTGTATTGGGATATAGCCAATTAACAAACAATGTAGTGATAGTTCCAGGTGAACAGTGAAGGGACTCAGTCATACCTCTACATGTATCCATTCTCCCCCAAACTCCCCTCCCATCCAGGCTGCCACCTAACACTGAGCAGAGTTCCCTGTGCTCAACAGTAGGAACCTGTTGGTCTTCCATTTTAAATACAGTTGTATGCACATGTCCATCTCAAACTCCCTAAACATCCCCTGAAGGTCCAATCTTTAACATCTTTCTCCCAAAGAGTCAATTAATTCATCATGTTCTTGGATCACAGCACAAAGGGAAAAAAAGGAATCTTTTACAAAAGGATACATATTTCTTTCATACCATTGTATAAATATTCTTATATAAATTTATTATTTATATATTATTAAATAATTTTAATATTATATTACCAGATATATTTATATGTGTATAAATATATATATATAGAGAGAGAGAGAGAGAAAGAGAGAGAGAGAGTGCATATATGTTAATTATCTAAACTCTAGAAGTCTCACAATCTGGAAAAGCTTTTTAAAGCTGTCAGAGATATGTTCTGTCTATACAAAAATTTATTTATATTTATACATACACGTTTATATACACGTATCTTTTTTAAAAATGACATTCTTGTCATACCATGTCAAAGTGCCTTCAAGTCCCTTGCTTTTAATTTGTTAAGTGAGAAATTAAGAAGTATGTCATATTAAGAGTTTCAAAGTAGATCATCCACTTTGGTCATACAACAGACAACGAGCCCTTTCAGAATGTGGTCCCCAGAGGGACTCTGGGGGCTCTGAGACCACCCCCAGCCACCTAAAATATTTTTCAGGGGAGATGGTCTATGGAGTTTCAGACCACCAAAGAAAAGATTATGCAAAGAAAACTCTAGACCAAGTGTTTTTCTAATTTGGTTTCTCTTCTTTCTTAGATATTTCTCAAAAGGCAGGGGAAGGGCTCGAAAGGGAGAAGGCAAGAGGACCAGGTTGCTTTGAGCTTTCCTTTTGTCTCCTGGTAAAATCCAAGTGCAAATAAATGCCTCTTCTGCATCCCCATGAGTCTAAATCTCTGCACATATGTTGCTTATTACACTTTTAGGGGGAAAAATGTCCTAGGAGGGCAGGATTTGCATTATTTGAGTTATTTATTATTCTTATACAAATATTTCATCACCACTTCCCTAGACTTAGTATCTTAAATCTATAGCTCCGGCTTTAGTTTCTCTCCATGGAATAGTGTGTGTGTACATATGGCTCCCTGTGTTGCTTTAATATCTTCAGGAAACACTTTGGTTTACAATGCTCTCCAGATGTTCAACTTTCTGTAAATCCTGTTATGATGAACCTAGGCAAGACTGGAATGGAAACACTTAGCTTGAGAATGTATTTCGTTCAGCTTGGAACCACCAGCACAGAAGGGGAGTTGAAGGATACCTGAGTTTCATAGCGAATGGCAACTGTGAAATCCATGGGAACAGGGATGTTCCCTACAGCAAATCTCAAACCAGCCCCAGGGAGAACCCTTGCAACTCCAGCTCCCGTCCATGTAACAGGCATCCCAGGAACTGGCTCTCGGAGAAAGATGGAAACAGCAGGCAGTTGGTTAGAAGTCACTGAGACCTAAAATAGGAGAGGAATGAACACAACTTTGCCTAGAGTGAAGGGTTGGAAGAGAAAATAAAAAACCTCATGTATTTCTTGATGTGTATATGATCCATCTGGGTCCTGGATAAATTATTCCAACCAGGACACATTCCAGAATACCACGGAGAATAAAGTGCTGATTCTACAGCTGTGGAACATATGTTACTGTATAGAATGACCACTTGGAAAGCAAGATCACTGGCCAGCACGTGAAGTACCCCATGTGTCATAAACTGAGTGATTCCACATTGGTGACCTTGACTTTTCTCAGATGTGACTATGGAGTTCTGGCCAAAATATGAAGGGTAAGAAAATATTCCCATGCCTACTTCATGGATTTTGCCTAATTGTGCATGACAATGATAAAACCACATGGATTTGTTTTTTCTAGATATTTATTTCATGCAAATGTGAGAAATGATCTTTTCCCATCTGCCTGGGGGCACGAGTACAAAACTGCTCACACGCTTGGCTGATTAGCAGCCCTGCTGGTCTCGATGCTGGACGTCAGCCTGGGACCATCTGGACCTGTAGATAATACTTCCTTGATGACTTTTGCATCTGCCTCTCAACACTTCCAGCCTCCACTGGAATTCTGCCTCTTTCTTACTTTTTGCCTGTGTTGCTGCAACAGTGTCTTGGCTGTTCTCTCTGTGGTCCCTCTAGTCCAATACATACCACACACTGCTGCCAACGAGCATTTCAAACGCATTCTCACTGCCAACAACCTCACGCCCAAATTACTTAGCCTGAAGTTCAAGTTGCTCTGTGATCTCCCACAAACTGCTCTTTACTTGACAAATGTTTATTTAGGAACAATTCAATCCCAGCCTCTGAATCAGATGCAAAGATGAATAGACTAGAATCCCTGCCACGGAGGAGTTTAAGGTAAATAAGAAATGAGATGGAGGTGTGTGTAAACTCATTCTGCAACATTTTCAAACTTCAAAAAAGTACTCTGGGGACATCCCTGGTGGTTCACTGGCTAAGACTCCATGCTTCCAATGCAGGGGGGCCTGGGTTTGATCCCTGGCAGGGGGAATTAGATCCTACATGCTGCAACTAAGAGGTCACATGCTGTAACTAAAGAACCTGTTCTAAGACCTGGAGCAGTCAAATAAATAAAAATATTTTAGAAATAGTAAAATAATAAAATTTTAGCAAGTATCTTGGAAATTGCAGCAGACAGTGTAGGTGCCCCATGGGATCCCCTTTACTTGGTACACCCATCCCCCATTTGTTGTATAAGTGTGACTTCTAACAGCTCACACTTGCCCCTTCTCTGGAGAATTGCCCTCTTACATCCCCACCCCTACGCCTAGGGTAGCTCACAGCCAATGACTGCCTGTGTGTTAGTGGCTCAGTCATGTCCAATTCTTTGTGACCCCATAGACTGTAGCCCGCCAGGCTCCTCTGTCCATGGGATTTTCCCGGCAAGAATACTGGAGTAGGTTGCCATTTCCTTCTCCAGGGGATCTTCTCAACCAAGGAATCGAACCCAGGTCTCCTGCATTGCAGGCAGATTCTTTACTCTCTGAGCCACTGGGGAAGCCACCAAAGACTGCCTGATAGGGTATAAAAGGCTGGCCCTGTGGTCTCAAGAGGTAGGAAAACTTTATCTGCAGTTTATGTTTCTGACTTTCTCTATGGGTCAATCCATAGAGATTGCCTGAGACCACCTCTGACTCTTTCTCCTCCTCCATCTTATCTCCTTCATTCTCTTAAAGAGTTTTCCCAAAGAAGATTGCCTTTGTAAATCACTTGCACATGACTCCAGTCTCAGGCTCTGTTTCTAGGGCCTCTGACCTGAAATAGTTGGTAGCAGACAACCAACCGAGCGTGCCTAAAAGTAGACTCGAAGATGCATTCCTGGAGGGGAATCACTTACTGTTCAGGTGGCAACAGGACCTCAGTGGGTAACGTGTTGATGACCCTTGTGGAGCAGCAGAACCATTGCTAAAACTGTCATCTGGGGCGAACTGGGCCAGGATAAAGAGGGGAGGGGAGGCACTGACATGAGCAATATTTCTGGCATCGACAGATACGGGTTATAAGGACTGTGGGCCCGGATGGCTGCTATTGGTTGTCATTGGTACATTTGATGAAGATGGAGGCCTCAGGGCAATTTACAGTCAAATGTGAGAATCAGACGGGCTCCTTGGCAGCATTTAAAGAGACTCTTGGGACTTCCCTGGTAGACCATGGTTAAAACCTTGCACTTCCAATGCAGGGGGCGTGGGTTTGATCTCTGGTCGGGGAACTAAGGTCCCACATGCTGAGCGGCACAACCTAAAATAAAATAAAGAGATTCCCATCTCTTTTAGTGAGAGGGTAGGAAAAATCCAAGACCAGGCATGATACTTTATTGAAAAAGTTGTAGAACTTCAGGGAGGGTTCACTTCTCAGCCTGGGTAAATCACCTATGCCAAAGTCAGAGCTTCCCTTCGCAGGGAGTCAGGGGGGTCTGTACATGAGAACCATGAACCCTGAGGTTCTCCTGAGCACTCTTGGACTACATGTGTAGTCTACTCACCCTTATTAGAAAAGAGTCCTCCCCCAATCTGCCTCCATCCCTGCTTCATTTGAAGATTATCCACAAATCTCAAATGATGCAGGTGCCTTAAAAGAAAACAAGTATATTCCTCAGCACCTGCCCCGCTGAGCACTTGCCTAATAATCAGGGCCAAATTTCAGCATGGTGTGCTGGCTCTCCTAGAAACCTGCTTAACATGAACCAGTAGCAACTGGGAGAGGATGGCTGGGCATGGATCATGAGGGGTGCCAGACCAAGGGGGCAGACTATGAAACCAGGTAAGGAGAGCTTGCTTGTTTGGGGTCACTGGTGATATAGGTTTTAGCTACTTGGCAAGGGCCCTGGAGCCCTGTGAGATGAATCTAATATGTTGCTGGAGTAGTTCTTAGAAGCTTGGCAAAAGCTGTGGTTCCGAGTAATGAAGCAGAGCTGCCAGAACTGCTGTAGCAGGCTGGGGAGGATGGGCCACAAGGCTCAAAGAACTATGGGTGCTGGAATGGACATAAAGTCCAAGGCTGGAAAACCCATCTACTGACGATGCTCCACTTACCAAGAGAGTGAGGAATGAACTGGTGAGGGGGCCACCAGGATCACTGAGAAGCTGAGGATTGCATACCCTCTGTAGGGTGGTAGGACAAAACATCACAAATCTGAGCTCCTTAGTAGCAGTGCAGAGGACACAATCACAGACTGTCAAAGGCTGGGGAACATTTAACTCTCAAAAGCAAGATGAGTATAAATATAATGCGTAGCAAAGTTGGAACAGGAGACAAGGTGGCCTGACCTATGGGAATCTTCTATGAAGATGATTAGTAGAACATGATGTTCCTAGAAGCATGACAGATGAGCACTCAGCAAAATATTGCTTAATATGTATAATCGAAAGTGATCAAGGGACTTCCCTGGTGGTCCAGTGGTTAAAAATCTTCCTGCCAATGCAGGGGACCCAGGTTCAATCCCTGGTCAGGGAAGATCCCACATGCCACGGGGCAACTAAGCTCATGTGCCTCAACTACTGAAGCCCATGCACCTAGAGCCTGTGCTCTGCAACAAGAGAAGCCACTGCAATGAGAATCCTGTGCACTGCAACTAGAGAGCAGCCCCTGCTTGCTGCAACTAGAGAAAGCCTGTGTGCAGCAATGAAAACCCAGTACAGCCAAAAACAAATACATGAAGTTTTAAAAAAATCAATTGAAGAGCTTTTTAAGAAAGTTATCAAGTATGAACTGACAGAAAGCTGAACTGTTGGAATGTACCTGCTTAGCAGTTGGCATTGATTCTATGGTCTAGCAGTTGGCATTGATTCTACTCATTGATTCTATGAGTAGGGTTAATGCTCTTAAGGTAGGAAATGTCGAGTAAAAGCTTGAGAAATGCCCACCCTCCATTGCCCATCCCACACACCAAGCCAAGACAGTAAATAAAAACCAATACTGCAAATTAGAGGTGTCCTCAAAGAGCCACTCTTAAGACTTGGTGGGTCCCCTATCACATCTGCATTACAAATTTAATACAAATGTAACCAAATTGCAGCCCCACTTGCAGATATGATGATGGATGGAATATCATGACCAGGGTGTATCAACACCAGTGTGTACACTCTGGTACATAATATGCAGCTACTGAAATGAAGAGAAACAATTTGTATTTGCTTGGGATCAGCAGTAGTGTGTATTGTATATATTTAGTCTTGCCCCAAAGTTGTTAATTCTTTTGCTTGCTGTAACAGCATAGTCCAAAAGAATCTGGACCAACCAGATGTTCTATAAAATATCATACTGATCCCCTATCTTGAAGGACAGTGAAGAGGATTCTTTGGTCTATGGCAATGTTGTGTGGTCTCCCATAACATCGGTGAGAATCAGACACTCTATGGCCCTGGTCAGCACCCCTACTCTCTGATGGCTCACAGAATGTCTATTTTACCAGTGTGGGAAAACACAACTTCCTCAGCCCAAAGGATCCACTTTACAGTAAAAGTCTATCCGTGGTCATGTGACTTAGGGATTCACTGTTCCTCCACAAACCATGGCATCCAGAAGATGCTAACTTGAGATAGCGGTGGGATGGGGCCCCTAAAAGATCCATCAGCCCCACTGGCTCGGAAATGACATGCTATGAGACAGGGAAGTTTTCTTCTAGAGGCTATTTAAGGAGTACATAAACCAATGGTCTTTATGTGATACTATGTCCCCAGGAGGGAGAAAGCACAGGTTTGGGAATGAAGTGGAAGTATCCAAATTCACTGTCATTTCCAGTGACCATGAATTTCTTGTGCTGGCAACTCCAGGTTCTACGGGATTAGACGTCTTAATTCTTGGGTAGGGACAAAGAATTCCACTACTTTAAAGCTGCTGGATGGTCACACTCCTGCACAGAGTGACCTTAAGAAGCAAGCGGGTAGAGTCAGCTTCACGGGCATATAGCCTGTGCAGCTGCATGGGACCCCGTGCTTAGAAGGACCCCATGCTTGGTTTAATGCTCTGCTCTTATCATCTTGAAATAATTAAGATTTAAGAAGCTGTTTCCTAAGTGAAATGTCCTGGGACAATGGAGCATGCACAAGGACAGAAGACATATGCACAGCGTATGTCTGCTTCCTTGCTGCCTTGTTTGCATGCAGGGCACACAATGCCCATGAGCATGGGATTCAAATGGACCTACTACGCTTAGGCATTCAGGAGACTCAGAGGTAGTACAAAGTTAGTGTGTTACATCCATGACTAAGTAAGCAGGGGTGCCAACAGCTCCAAGAAGCTGCCTTTTCTGTTCCAACCAGAAATTTCTTTGAAAGCAGAAAGAAGGGAATGACATTCTAAGAAACACATTATTCATGTTACTTCCTTGTGTCAGCCAACTACTTACGCTGAAAATGATAACTAGAAGGAAAAAAGACAATAGGCCATTCAGAGTTTCTTTTCCTTTCAGTCCCTCCTTACTCATCAATAAGCTGAAGGTACTGTTGGTCAAACACATATTAAGACATGAAATAACAGCTGAGTTAGTTTTGTGCAGCATTCCCATTGTTCTAGGAAGAATAAAATATATATGCATGGTGATGGTTTAGTCACTAAAGTGTGTCTGACTCTGTGACTCCAGGACTGTAGCCTGCTAGGCTCATCTGTCCATGGGATTTTCCAGGCAAGATTACTGGAGTGGGTTGCCATTTCCTTCTCCTATATATACACATACATACATATATACATATATTACTCCAAAATAAAAATTGTGTAATTTCAATGATTATGTGTATGAATTGAGTGCTCTTATGTTTGCAATTAAAATTGGCATTGCATGCTATGGAGATGAATAGTATAATTCATGCTAATAATTAAATTTTTAAATATTTCTTTACTTAGAATGACATTAAATAGCATATAAAATATTTTGACAAGTTGAGAGACAGAGACTATGGAAGAAAGTAAATTTTAATTTTACTATCTTCAAGGGGCCCTTTCCCTATTTTCTATTTTGGCTGTGCATCATTCGGGATCCTAGTTTCCCTGTCAGGGATCAAACCCATACACCCTGCAGTAGACAGATGGAGTCCTAACTACGGGACGACAAGGGGAGTCCCCCTAATTTCTCAATTAGGGGGCTCTGCATTTAATTTCTATTTTGCCCTGGCCCTGCCCATGGGTCTGAGCATGCCCGGAGTGAGCTGGAATTGACGCTGTTAGCGTACTGCCTGGATCCCTTTATTGGACCACTCTATCTTGCCACCAGTTCCTGGGACTGTTAGCTGCTATGTCTCACCACTGCTCCCTTCTTCTGAGAACTGCCCTTGGCTGAAGGGGGCTGCCTCACTTGGGAGGTGATCTGGGTCTGCCCTGGCAGTTTGTAGCCATGACTGCCTGACATGAGAATACAACAGGCCAGCCCTGAGGCCTCAGTGGAGGACAACTCTGTGGTGCAACGTGTGTTTCAGGGTTTCCCCAGGGAAGCAGGCAAGGCTACACTACCCTGGATGCCATCCTTGCCTCACTTTCCCCTCCCTAGCCTCCTGCCCTCCTTCCTGACAGGTTTCTCCTGATGAGCACTCCTTCAACAAAGCACAGGCATTCAGATCTCTGTTGCAGTCTCTGTTTCTAGGGAACCCAACCTAAGACAGTAATTTAGGGTGTACGTATACGCACACACACACTTATGTAAAAGTTTCACCAAAAAATATGCCCTTGGTTTATAGTCTTTTATTGTACTAAGTTGATCCAGTCAATTGATTTCATGACCTGCTTACCAACAGGCATGACCTGCAGTTTGAAAATTACTGACCTATGGGACCCTAGAGATGGAAACAATTACTATGTCCGGATGTTAGGGTAGTGAATGTCACAGAAGGATCAATCTGAATTAGGTCTTAAGGGATGACTACAAGTTTTCCAAGTGAATAATACAGAAGTAGTTGTTTCGGGTGAGAGTCAGGAGAGGAGTCTGTGGCTGCTTACAACAGTGCTTCTCAAAGTGCTTCCAGGGATCACTCACATTACTAGGGGTGCTTGGCAAACGCAGGTTTCTTTTTTCCCCAAATGATCCAAAAAGTATTTATTAAAAAAAAATCAATATGCCAAACATCTCAAATATCTAAATCCAATTGAAGATCACAAAATGTATCTATGTTTTCCTAAAGTCTCTGCAGGTTCCAAATTGAGCCTCACTGCTCTAGAGCAACACTGCCTAATTGAACTTCCTGCAACAGTGAAAATGTTCCTTACCTGCACTACCCAGTACAGCAGTGCAATGTGGCTATGGAGTTACTTGAAAAAATTTGCAGGTTTCATGACACTAGTCAGATTCCCCGATTCAGCATCTCAAGTGGAAGGCCCTAGCATCTGCATTCGAAACAAGTTCCCTGGGTGATACTTCTGTGCAGTAAAATCAGGAAGTTCACTGATCTGGGCCACTGGGAACAAGAGCACTCCCAACCCTTCTTTTTCAGGTAGACTTCAGCTTGAGATGCTTGGAGTCAGAGAAGGCTTTCTGGACAGGTGGCATGGGGACAGAGACAAGTAGAAGAGCAAAACTGCTTTGGCGTGCACATGGGCCTGAACGGAGGACCACCACTCATGAAGCCCTCTCTGACCCTCTCGGCTGGAGGTGGTTTTCCTTAAGGGAAATTCGTAACACATTTTGTGCACCTCTTCACGCACCCCACCCTGAAATGCATTCATTGTCTGTGTACATGCCTCATTTCTTCCACAACAATCTCAAGGGCAGGCTTTCTATGTTTAGGTATTTCTGTTTTCATTCTTTCAATCAAGAAAGTCTCTTAGGCATAAAGAACTGTTTCAAATGCCGGTTGTATGAACAGGACAGCCAATATCTGCTTTCTTTTGCTTTTCCAACATGTCCCTTCGTGCAAACACACAGTAATGCTCGGTAAAGACCCTGGCATAACGAATGAACAAATAGACCTAAAGTTATCCTGCCTTCAATTAAATAGTAGTTGACTGGTCACAGGGTTTTCTGGTCTCCTGTAGCCTGCAGAAGCTATTGGAGGCAGGGCCCTGAGGAGGCAGCATTACCATGTCACTCATACCAGCACTGATCAACTATAGCCATTTCAGAATCAAGAGCATAGTCACACATCATCCTCAGGGTCACCAACATGTCCTTTGTCTTCAACCAGGAAGACAGCCATTTCTCAGCACTGTACCTCTCCTTTTTAAAAAGACAAGAAGATATGAATGCACAGTCTGACTCTTCAACTCTCCAGAATCTTACTTTCCCAAAGTTTTCACTCTGTAGAGAAATAAAGCTAATGAGGTTTTCCCCAAAGGCTCTAGTTACTTTGAGTGTGCTTCTTCCTTTCCTTCACTCTATTCTTGAGGATAATAAGAGCTTAGAGCACTCTATTCTTGAGCACTTACATGAGCCAGGCATGGTTCTAAGTGCATTACCCAGATTATTTGCTTCTAGCAGAATAGACAATGACCCTGAAGAAATGGTTTACCTCATTCTGTTCATCTGCTTGTATGCTTTGCTGATTTTTTCTCAGTATTATATTTCCTTTGTCAATTATGAAATCATCTCCTTGTTGCTGGAAATACACACCGCATGTAGGCAAAGCTGTTGCTAAAAGAAAAGCTGTTGAAAAGAAAAGAAATGGTAGTTTAAGTAACGAACAACAGTTTCAATTTTACCATAGTTGAAGAGTTTCAGATTCTACCATAATTTAAAAGGGAATCATGCTGCTGCTGCTGCTGCTAAGTCGCTTCAGTCGTGTCCGACTCTGTGCGACCCCAGAGACGGCAGCCCATCAGGCTTCCCCGTCCCTGGGATTCTCCAGGCAAGAACACTGGAGTGGGTTGCCATTTCCTTCTCCAAAAGGGAATCATGATTCTCACTTAATAGCCTCGGGAGGAAGTCATGGAGGCAGCTTAAAATTTTTTGTTTCTCTGTGAACATGTGAAATTTTAGGTGGTTATAAGGCTATGTGTTGAGTTTTCTTTTCAAGGGCTATTATACTAGTGTAATTCTAAACTGGGAAAACATTTGTTCTTTGCTATTAGGTTTTATGGTGTTTTGAACATTAACAATATGCATGATATACCAATTCAAAGATTTATTAGATGTTGTAATTTTGACACCTCCAGATCAATTTCTCTTAGTTCTCATGGTCTGTAAAATTTGGCTTTAAATGTTTCCATAAGAGATTATATCAGGACAGCAAAATTCCACCAACGAAACTAAAACAGCAGAATTGCATCCATACAACTGCAGTTTCCTTAAAATCCTGGGTTTTGTGGGACTCACTTTTATATTATCTCCTAGTCATTCAGTTGTCTACATAACTGAATGTGTGAATTAGAATCTCCAATTGTTAGAATCTCCAATTGTTCATTTCCAAGTTTTCACTGTACCCTGTGTATTAATCACTCAGTTGTGTCCGACTCTTTCTGACTCCATGGACTGTAGCCTGCCAGGCTCCTCTGTCCATGGAATTCTCCAGGCAAGTATACTGGAGTGTGCAGTCATTCCCTTCTCCAAGGGATCTTCACAAGCCAGGGATTGAACCTGGGTCTCCTGCATTGCAGGCAGATTCTTTACTGTCTGAGCCACCAGGGAAGCCCCTATATGTTTGCTGGATGTTTCACTGTGAGTTTTACAGACAAAGTTTTTAATTTCACAGATGCTCTGGTTGTTCATTGTGAGTGGGAAGCCCTGAGCCCTCTATTCTAGTGGTCACTGTTCAGACTCTTGACCAGGCTGTTCAGTCAACTCCTTTGGACAGGACCCCCAGGATTATGTTTATTTGTCCTCTTCATTTTTTCCCCTCACGAATTATGTTCATCTTACAACACAAAATCATAAACTATTTTACTAATTTTACACAGAAAGCATATTATGGAATACTATAATGATGCTAAAGCTGAAACTCCAGTACTTTGGCCACCTCATGCGAAGAGTTGATTCATTGGAAAAGACCCTGATGCTGGGAGGGATTGGGGGCAGGAGGAGAAGGGGACAACAGAGGATGAGATGGCTGGATGGCATCACTGACTCGATGGACGTGAGTCTTAGTGAACTCCGGGAGTTGGTGATGGACAGGGAGGCCTGGCGTGCTGCGATTCATGGGGTCGCAAAGAGTCGGACACGACTGAGCGACTGATCTGATCTGATAATAAATGCCATACTATGTTAAATTCAATCAATACTAACTTTTGTGGCCATGTTTAATTTCTATAAGAAAACAAGTCAGGTGCTTCCCAAACTGTGTACAAATCACATGGGGATCTTGCTAACACGCAGACTGGATTCAGTAGGTCTAGATGGGTGCCGAGAGTCTCCAAGTCTAATGAATCCACAGATGATGCCACTACTGTTGATCTGCCCACCATATTTTGAGTAGCAAGGATGTTGCCATAGACTGAATGCTTGTGTCCCCCTGCTAAATTCCTATGTGAAATCCAATCCCCATTGTGATGGTCTTAGGAGGAGGAGTTCTGGGAGGTGATTAGGTCATGAAGGCAGAGTCCTCATGAATGGGATTAGTGCCCTTATAAAAGACGCCTGAGAGAAATCCCTTGTTATGTGAGGACTTGGTGAAAAGACAGCCATCTAAGAACCAGGAAGAGGGTCTCAGACATTGAATCGGTAGGTACCCTGACCTTGGACTTCCCAGCCTTCAGAACTGTGAGAAATAAGTTCATGTTGTTTATAAGCCATCTGGTCTATGGTACTTTTAGCACTCCGCACAGACTGAGACAGATTAGATAGACAGGTAGGTAGATATGGATGGATGGATAGATGTAAATATATAGATATCTTTTTGAAGACCTACCAAGAAAGTTAATTGTCATTCTTCTTAGCTCTCCAATTTGAGTATTAAAACAACTACTTGTAAGATGGGTTTTGGATTCATGTCCCTGTATGTCTCCATTTTCCATCCTCTTTCTTCTCCCTGAACCTGGCCCCTTCTCCATCCCTGTCTGTACTACTGCAGATAGTGCTGCTCCAAACCAGGCTTTACTCCCGCTGGATGGTGTCTATGAGCACACAGAGGACAGTCTTCATCATGTCATTCCTTTGCTCAGAGAGATTCAAAATTTAGCCTCTTTAATGGTGGTGGTTTAGCTGCTAAGTTGTGTTTGACTCTTGCAACACCATGGACTGTAGTGCACCAGGCTTCTCTGTCCGTGGGATTTTCCAGTCAAGAATACTGGAGTGGGTAGTCATTCCTTTTCCAGGGGATCATCCCGACCCAGGGATCAAACTCGAGTCTTCTGCATTGAAGGCAGACTCTTCACTACTGAGCCACCAGGGAAGCCCAGCCTCTTTAGTAGGAAAATCTAATTTTATCTTCCAGTACTTCTCTATGTAAACTTTCTGTTCTACCTGTGAATACCCCTGCGTTGTTTCTCCTCTGAGTTATTACTTGGAACTTTTCTGGCTGGATTGTCTTTTCCCCAAGTCCACCAATGGAAACACTTAATTAGTTTCAAGTCTCAGTCCAGATGATTCTACCTATGTGTTAAGTCCACTCATAAAGATTCAGTCATGGCTCTAAAATCCTGAAGCACTTATGGACTCTTCTTGTTTTACGGCACTGTCCCCATCTTGAGCTATTTATGAAAGGTATTAGCTGTGGTGAAAAACTTCTGGAGGGCATAGACCTTAACTAATCCCTTTCTATGCCAATCAGCCTGGGTCTCAGCATTATGCACCTGGCTGTAAACTGGGGTTCTCGTGACACTTTCCCTGGATTAGATCATTTTCTAGAATGACTCACAGAGCTCACAGAATCGCTTATTTATGCTTACTGTTTTTTTTTGTATAGTAAAGGATATGATGAAAGGATATAGATGAATAGTCAGATGAACATGTACATAGGATAAGGACTGGAAGAGACCCAGACACAGGAGCTTCTGTCTCCTTGGAGCTGGGCTGCACCACTCCCAGCACATCGATGTGGCCACTGACCTGAATGTTCTCTGAACCCAGTACTTGCGAGAATTGTATGGAGGCTTCAGCCCACAGACATGACAGATCGTTACCTCAATCTCCCTCACCTCTTCCCTTCCTGGAGGATGGGGTGTGAGGCTGAAAGTTTCAAGTGTTTAATTCTGGTGACCAACCACTGACCTGAAGCCATCCAGAGTTACCTCATCAGGACAAACGACGTTCCTCTCACCCAGGAAAGTCCAAAAGGATTTAGTAGTTCTGTGTCAGCAGCCAGGGTCAAAGACCAAACATTAGGACAAAGGATGCTCCTGGTGCTCTTATCCCATAGAAAAACTCAAAGGTTTTAGGAGCTCTGAGCTGAGAACCAGGGACCAACATCATTAGGTATATTTTTTTCTATTATTTCATGATAGTTGGAGCCTAAATATCAATATTCTCTTCCCAAAGTTGTTTTTTTTTCAGTTACCCTCATAAACCTGCAACACTAAAAACCATGAAGAAGAATCCAGACATGGGATTGTTGTATCTTGACTCTACCCACCGCAGTGCTGAATCGAGGTCAGGACAGTGCAAGCCTTCTCTTCCTGCCCCAATTTTAGTCAGGAAGAGAGCAAATTCCAAGCCTCTTCAGGAGTATCTTCATCCCTCCCACCAGTCATGTCCAGATTAGGAAGAGATCTCAGGAAATGACTTAGTCACTGGAACTTGGGATGAGTTCCCAGTTTTCCATCCAACCCTGCCTCTAGAGTCAACTTTCATATGCCTTCTCCCCTTAAAGTCATTCACCTCACATTGCCTTTTCCTGTGTCAGATTCCTGCCTGTGGCTGGAGTCACAGGCATGTGAGTGCTATCACAGTCTAACTTAACTTTTCTCCTTTGGGTTCGGATGCTTGTGTTTGCCCCCCTCATAAGACTTTGAGATAAATATTTTTAGGGAGCATGCCCCACAGGACTGTGACTTGTAATGAATGGGACCAAGGGGCATTTTCAATCACACACCCCTACAACCAGGACTGAGGACTGCTAATCAAAGATCAGCTTCAGGAGGTTGGTGAGCACATCTTACTCTTGGTTTGGTACCAGATTCATTCATTCAGTAGCAGAGATTCACGGCTTTCTGTTATGCACCAATCACAGTGCTCTGCACTAGAGCCACAGTGGTGATGGAATAATACACAGCCTCCCTTCCCTCTCACGGTTTATAGTGTCATCAGGGAATGCTCAATAAACGTTCCCTATCTGACGGGTACCTTGAAGGAGCAAGAGTCAAGTTTGTGTCATCACAACTTAATCCAATTCACACTTCTGTGCCAGCCTCTGTGTTGGAATGGGGCTATAAAAATAAAATAGAATGCAAACTCTGCCCTTAAGACTTTATAGAATCTGCAGTTCCGTAATAGAATCAACTCTGCTCCGTGTTTGTGGGCAAAACCACTCTCTTCTGGGTACCTTACCCACAATCTCAAGGGTGTGCTTTATGTATTTACCTACACTCCACCAGATGAAGTCTGTAAGGAGAGTCAGTGAAATACGAACCAAAGGTGCCAGGCCCTGAAGCGGTGTGGCTTCCTCCGCCTCGTAGAGGTAGAAATTCAAAGGAGCAAAGAAATAGCCAGGCGCTGGCTCAGTGCAGCTGCGACCTGTGACGTGGGGGCGACAGCCACACTGCCCGTTCTTGGGTGAGCACCTGTGGGGAAACAAACCCACCTCGTGAAATAAAAGTGGAGGTGGGGGGCAAGTGTAAGATAAGGGCTTAGGGGTGCCGGGGTGCCCTCTGGATTTGAGTCCATTCTTTGAGTCCATCAGCCAGTCATCCTGGGGAAGATGTGGAGAGGCAATGGGATCTACAGGTCTGGTGTTTCTATTGACTTTTTATTTTATATTGGAGTATAGTTGATTAACAATATTGTTCTAGTTTCAAGTATACAGCAAAATGATTCAGCTATACATACACATGTATCTATTCTTTTTCAAATTCTTTTCCCATTTAGGTTATTACATAATATTGAATATAGTTCCCTGTGCTATACACTAGATTCTTGCTTGTTATCCATTTTAAATACAGCAGTATGTTCATGTCAATCCCAAACTTTCCATCTATCCCTCCCCTAGCCATTCTCTCCTTATGGTAACCATAAGCTCATTCTGTCAGCTCTACAGGTCTGATCTTGACAAACCAACTCAGATCCAGGAAACCCTGGTCACCACAGTGGCTCTGAGCCACACCTCAGTGGCTCTCTGATTCTCCTCTAAAAACTGCACAAAGGAGAATGCTGGACCTCTCTTTACACGCTGACAAAACGTTGGTGTTTCAGGTGGGTCAGGTCATACATGAGCAGTGATATTTCCCACCACCTCGGGATTCCCAAGTAACAGAACTGTTTTCTCAGCCTCAGAAATACCTGAAGTGAAAGAAATCAAGTGGGCTATCTTTAATGTCTCAAGATTGCTGCTTTTCAACGCCCTTTGCCTGCCGTGGAATGACTTCACTTCCGACTGTCAGCATGTCCTAATAAGTGTGCTTTTGCTTATTTTATGGAAATGGGGCTGAGGAATACTGCCACAAAACTCACTCATTTTACTGACTTACTTGTTGGAATAAGCACCTCCAACATCACAGTCGCAGGGAGAACATCCATGGAGGTGATTTTCTAGTCCCCAGTATCCAGCCTACAAACAGAAAATGCTCAGGTGAGTCCAGTTGTGAAGATACCTGCTTCTCTGAAGTATGGCATTAATATTAAAAGCACTACAAGTCAATTGTCAACAGTAAACAGCCACAGGGCCTGAACAATCACACAGCAGCTTGCTTGCCTACACCCTTGATAATGATCTTCTAAAAGTAAACATCTCTTATTCTCATGAAGAGGGTAGGTAGGTTGTCTATGTATTGCTTCGAATGAAATTGCAACGGATAATCACTAAGGACCTACTACATAGCACAGGGAAGTCTATTCAATATTCTGTGAAAATCTAAATGAGAAAAGAATCTGAAAAAGAACAGATACATGTATAACTGAATCACTTTGCTGTATACCTAAAATACAACATCGTAAATAAACTATACTCCAATTAAAAAAAAAAAAAAAGAAACGCAATAGAAATCTCACTGTTCTTCTGATAGCACAAATTTTAGCTTCAAGCTGGGTTGTTTAAGGCCAGTCAGGAGAAATTCTTCAACTAGCCTACTTGCAACTGTTTGCATAAAACCAATGGAGTCCCTGACTATAAAACCCCTAGGGATTTTTACTTCCACACTACAGCAATGTTTGTGAGTTAAAAAAAAAAAAAATTATTCAGCTGATAGTGAGATCTTGTATGAATTATCACCGTTCAGTAGAATCACTTACTTATAAATAATTGTTTTGGCATAACAAACTCTCCCCATGTGAGAGATCCAACTCTCTTCTTCAAGACTTTTCTCATCATTGCAACATCTTGACCTTTATTCGATATAAACAGCTGGTGAGATACAAACAACTACCTCTCAATTCTGACGTTTACTATAAAAAACTCAGAAAAAGACTCCCCTGCTCAAATACCTATTTAACAAGCTCAGGTGAAATTAAGATCTAGGTTGGGATGGAATTCTCATTTGAAATGGGTTTGTTAAGTATCCATATTTTTTGTTGTTATCTTGGTACAATTTTATGCCCAGTTTTACTCAGATTTATTTTAAACATTAAAAGTTGGCACAATTTGTTATGTAACACAGCTAAGGGCTTTTGAAATCTTTTTTCCGCAAACCAAACTTCAGTTTCGGCAAAAGCAATGTGAACTGAGCTGCTTTACTCAGGCTGGGGTTGTGAGAACCCCCACGAGGCAGCGTATGCTGTAATGCTGGCCCCCGGTGCACCATCGATAGATCTGCACGGGGTACCAAGCAGAGGCCTTGGCTCAGCCATGATGGACAAGATTCCCCAATAGTGGCCCCCACTCAGTTAGTTTCTTTTTGCAAGAACAATGGCAGTTAACTAGCTAAGAAAAAAAGTCAGCCCGAGTCTAAGGTTTGTCTGGAACGATCTGATGCGGTGTCTCCGTTGACCTGTTCACTAGCTCTACACTATTTTGTGTTGCCCGTTCATGGTCATGGAACTTGGCCCAGCTCACCTTCCAACAAGAAACTTCTAGATTACCTGTCCTGTGGTAGAGTTCCCTTTTCATATTTTCTCCTTGCTGTCTTTTCCCTCCTCCTCTGCCTCATCCCCATGTGTTTTCAGTAAAGCGACTTACAATATTAGCACAAACTATGTTGTAACAGACATATGTTTCTTATTTATCAGCTACATTTCTTCAGACACATCAAGGTCACTGTTCTTTTATTAGGTTAAGTTTTTGTTTTTTCTTTCTAAAATGTCACGGTGGGCTGCCAAGTTTGGAGGACAAAGGAAAGAGCTGGATTTTTAACTCTCTAAATGCATGACACATTTCTTATGGCGGGAACATGTTTTATTTTGCTAATTTGAGACGTACATGCTCATGTGTGTAGTAGAGTATGCAAAAAATCCAAGGGTTTATTTCCCACAGGAATCTACAATACATTTAAACTTGGTTTTTTTTTTAAATGAGCTCATCCAAAAATAATTTTGGGCAAGGAGTGGTAGGGGTGGGAAACTGACTGTATATTAAAAGACTCCATGATCTGGTGGCCTTAACAAGGGGTGGTGGAGGGGTCTGGGGGCGGCAGCAAATAAATGCTCTTACACTCTATTGCTTGCACTTTCAGGAGAAGAATAGATAAAAACTATTGTCTGGGTGGGTTCAGATCCATTGGGTAAATGTTATGCTGGTAAATGTTTAACAACTAGCTTTCTGCAGAAAGATAGGGGCTGATTTCCAGTGTTTGCTGACTTCTGCAGCATAAATACTTTTACCACAGGAATATTGAAATACAACAGGGCAAGGAAAGTGATCAACAAGACCAAGTCTCTTCTAGGCAATGGCAGTAGAAGACCACATCACTCCCTAAAGCGGGGGATTTTGTGCTCAGTTGCGTCTGACTCTTTGTAACCCCGACAGGCTCCTCTGTCCCTGGGGATTCTCCAGGCAAGATTACCGGACTAGATTGCCATGCCCTCCTCCAGGGGATCGACCCAAACCAGGGATCAAACCCAGGCCTCCCGTGTTGCAGGCAGATTCTTTTACTGTCTGAGCCACCAGAGAAGCCCCCCTAAAAGGGGAATCAGAGGCAAATACATACAGTGCATTCTTCACAGTGTAGTCTGGTAGCAAACGACTGACACAAGCATTGGCCTGTATCCACATCACAGGTCAAGAGTGGCAGACCCCAAGGGGGTGACAGTCGCAGGCCGAAAGCACATCATACATAGTTATTCTCATTTTGACTTCTTCACATTGGTAAACCTTCTTATTAGCTTACACTGAGCAAAACATGGCCACGAGAACCCTGAGCAGCCTGCCCTGCCAAGTTCACTGTCTGCCTGGCCGCACCACTATTGCACTTCATTCAACTTTCCCCAGGAAAGCCAATGCCAGACACTCTCAGAGCCCTCATGTGGTTCTGCTGCTGCTGCTAAGTCACTTTAGTTGTGTCCGACTCTGTGCAACCCCAGAGACAGCAGCCCACCAGGCTTCCCAATCCCTGGGATTCTCCAGGCAAGAACACTGGAGTGGGTTGCCATTGCCTTCTTCAATGTGTGAAAGTGAAAAGTGAAAGTGAAGTCGCTCAGTCGTGTCTGACTCTTTGTGACCCCATGGACTGCAGCCCACCAGGCTCCTCCATCCATGGGATTTTCCAGGCAAGAGTACTGGAGTGGGGTGCCTTGCCTTCTCCATCCTGTGGTTCTACTGGGTGCCAATTAGGAGGAGACAAGAGGTCATGCATGTTGGGGAGTGGGGCACAATTCTCCTAAGTGATGCTGGCTGGATCAAGTAACTAGGGGCAAGGGTTTCTAAGCATCGTGGTTATTATTAATGGCTCCCTCTCTGGCAGATGCCATCTATTATAATCCTTTCTCTCCTCTTTTTTAGGGCCTCTTTACTTTTTTTCTTTTTTATTCTCTGTCTCTTTCTCTTGCACTCATAGGTATTGTTTTGTTCTGTTTATGTTGTGAAGGCTAAGAAATTGTACAACCAGAGCAAGATAGGTGTTTTCCCTGCTGAATCTGCTACAGGAAAAGCTAATGTGCTTGAAAATAACCCAAATGTCCTTCAACTGATGAGTGGATAAATAGTGGTGTATCCAAATGATGGAATAGTATTTAGCAATGAAAAGATATGAAGTTGCTACAACATGGATAAACCTTGAAAACACCGTGGTAAGCAAGAAAAGCCTGACACAAAACACCACACATTATATGATTCCCTTTATGAAATATCCACAATAGGCAAATCTATAGAAACAGAAGCATCACTGACTCAATGGATGTAAATTTGAGCAAACTCTGGGAAATACTGGAGGACAGAGGAGACTGGCATGCTACAGTCCATGGGGTCACAAAGAGTCAGACATGACTTAGTGACCAAACAACATAGAAACATAAAGTGGATCAGTGCTTGACTAGGGCTGGTGGGATGGGAGGTGGTAGCTAGTGTTTCTTTTCTTCTTTATAGTAAAATACCTGTAACATAAACTTTACCATCTTCACCATTTTCACGCATATAGTTCAATAATGTTACGTACACTAACACTGTTGTGCAACCAGTCTCCAGAACTCTTCATCTTGCAAAACCGAAACTGTGTATCATTAAATACCATCTCTCTATCCCTCCTCCCTCCCCCAAGCCCTTGGCAACCACCAGTCTATGTTCTGTTTCTATGGCTTTCACTTAACAAAATGCTTTCAAGGTTCATCCATGTTGAGGATGGATCAGGATTTCCCTTCTTTTTAAGGCTGAATAATATTCCATCATGCATACATACCACATTTTGTTTATCCATTCATTCATCAGTGGATGCCTGGGTTGCTCCCACCTTTTGACTGTTGTGAATAGTACTTCTATTAACATGGGCATGCAAATCATCTTTAAGATGCTGCTTTCAATTTTGAGGATATATAACCAGAAATAAGAGTATGGGGTTTCTTTAAGGTAATGAAAATGTTCTAAAATTGATTGTAGTGATGGTTACACACTCTGAATATACTACAAATCACTGAATTGTATACTTTAAAAAGTGAATTGTATGGCATGTGAATTATATGTAACTAAATCTTTGACAAAAGAAAAATCAAAACAAAACCCAGTTTTGGCCCATTTCTTGGAGGGCATAATGTTAGTCAGTGAACCAGTGTAAATGCCTGGAGTACTGAGAGGTATACTGGGAAATTGGCTTACCTATATATTTACCCTGAAATTAAATTTTACATCAAATCCATAAAGAAGAGCATTTAAAAAATAGAATGATTCATCATGCTGCTTTCTAAACATGCAAATAATCCACAGTTCCTTATATGGGTATAACGCAGAGCATGACACCGTGATTAAAGGGAAATAATTAACCCAGACTCTCTGAGGAATCAGCAGCTCTCTGAGACCCCAGGCAGCCTTAAATTTCTGTGATCCTAGAGCCAAGGGCGGAGAAGGCGATGGCACCCCACTCCAGTACTCTTGCCTGGAAAATCCCATGGACTGAGGGGCCTGGTAGGCTGCAGTCCATGGGGTCGCTGAGAGTCGGACACGACTGAGCGACTTACCTTTCACTTTTTACTTTCATCCATTGGAGAAGGAAATGGCAACCCACTCCAGTGTTCTTGCCTGGAGAATCCCAGGGACGGGGGAGCCTGGTGGGCTGCCGTCTATGGGGTCACACAGAGTCGGACACGACTAAAGTGACTTAGCAGCAGCAGCAGAGCCAAGAGGCTTCCTATTTGGCCCTCAAAAACTCTGCAGTTATTTCTATTTTCCCATGACTCCTTCCTTGCTTCTTTTTCCCCCCAATTGAAAATTGCCTAAGAAGTCATCAATCTATGCAAAAATGCATAATGTAATTTAACAAATTTGTAGAACAGAATCCTGGTAGAGGATTTTTCTTTTTTAATTTAAAGGTTTCATAAAGGCATTAAATTTCTTGGCAGCTATCCCTGCGTTTGCCTGGAAAATCCCATGGCGGAGGAGCCTGGGTAGGCTGCAGTCCATGGGGTCACTAAGAGTCGGACACGACCGAGCGAGTTCCCTTTCCCTTTTCACTTTCATGCATTGGAGAAGGAAATGGCAACCCACTCCAGTCTTCTTGCCTGGAGAATCCCAGGGATGGGGGAGCCTGGTGGGCTGCTGTCCATGGGGTCGCAGAGTCGGACACGACTGAAGTGACTTAGCCGACTTAGCCGTATCCTGCGTTTGCTCCAGCAGTGAAAATTTGAGCGCCCCCTGCTGGTTCTTGGTGATAAACTGAGCAAACCACCTAAAATAGTTCTCCACTAATTCACTAAAATTTGCGAGAGATTTTGTATCACTAAAAAAAAAAAAAAAAAATCAGAGAATGCTGGGACTTAAGTATTTACAATGACCAAATGTTAGCATTGACAGGGGCAGCTCCAAGCCTCAAAATGCATTCAAGGTGATGATCCAGCTGCTGTTGACTTACACTGACAGCCGAGGGGGTCCGTGGCGCTCAGTCCACTATAGTGGTTTGGCTTGCATCTGTCGCATTTTGCGCCTTCCACATTCTCCTTACACAGGCATCGGCCGGTCATAGACCCCAAGTCAGGATCAGAGTGGCTCACACAAAGCCCACCAGAAATGGTCCCATCAGGGTCACACTCACAAGCTGGGGACACAAATGTGCATTATTTTAATTAATTGTGGAAATCCTGAAATAGAAGCATATTGCTTTACCTTCACTATAACTGCTTTAGTTGTTTAAATACAATAAATATGTTTGAATAATTAAACTAGTGAGCAAGGGCTGCTCAGATATGTCTCCCATATCTCAGAACTAGAAAAATGTTGAATAACACATAAATATATTTTAAAAAGAATTTTAAGTGATTCTAAAGGAAGAGGACCAGAGAAAGTCTATTATGAAAGCTAGATGTTAAGAATAGATTGATGGAAAAAAAGCAACAAACCGTAAAATTTATATGGATCACAAACAACCCTGAATAGCCAAAGCAATCTTAAAAAAAGAATGAAGCTGGAGCCACCATGCTTCCTGATTTCAAATTATATTACAAAACAATAGTAATCAAAAGAGCATGGTATTGGCATAAAAATAAACACATAACCCAGTGGAACAGAACAGAGGGCCCAGTGACAGACCCACACATGTATGGTCAACTAATTCATGACAAAGGAGTCAAGACTATATGCTGGGGAAATGTCAGTCTCTTCAATAAAAGACGTTGGGAAGACTGAACAGCCATGTGCAAAAGAAAAAACTGGATCCCTCTCTTACATCATTCACAAAAATTAATTCAAGATGGACTGAAGACTTGAATGTAAGATCTTAAACCAGAAAACTCCTGAAAGAAAACACAGGCAGCAAACTTTTTTATATTGGTCCCGGCAATGATTGTTTGCGTTTGAAATCAAAATCAAAGGCAAACAAAAGGAAAAATAAATAAGTGGTACCATATCAAACTTAAAAGCTTCTGCACAGCAAAGGAAACCACCCACGAAATGAAGAGGCAATCTACTGGTAAGGACAAGAAATAACAAGTGTTTTCAAGGATGTGAAGAAAAGGGAACTTTTTTGTACTGTTGATGGGAATGTAAACTGGTGCAGCCACTATGGAAAGCAATATCAATGTTCCCCCAAAATTAAAAAATATGAAATACCCAGAAATTCCATTGCTAGGTACTTATCTGAAGAAAATTAAAACACTAATTTAAAAAGATACATGAACTCTATGTTCATTGCAGCATTCTTTATAATAGGCAAGACATGGAAGCAACTTAAGCAATCAACAGATAGAATAAAGAAATATACCACACTGTGTATATTTACAAAATGGAATATTATACAGTCACAAAAGAATGAATTCTCGCCATTTGTGGCAAAATGGGTGGATATTTAGGGCATTATGCTTAGTGAAATAAGGTAGACAAAGACAAATACCACATGATCTCACTTACATATAGAATCTCAAAAAAATCCCCAAAGCAAACTCATAGTTCCACAGAATAAATTGGTGGTTTCCAGAGGTGGGGATGAGAGAGATGGGTGAAGGTAGTCAAGAGGCACAAATTTCCAGTTACAGAATAAAGAAATCATTACTGTAATGTACAGTATAGCAAACATAGTTAATAGTGTATCCTACATTGAAAGTTGCTAAGACAGTAGATTTTAAAAGTCCTCATCACAAGGAAAAAATTGTAACTGTGTGTGGTAACGAATGCCAACTAGACTTATTGCAGTGATAATTTTGCAATATACACAAACATGAGTCACATTCTATACCTGAAACTGATAAAATGCCATATATCAATTATATCTCAGTTTAAACATCAGATTGATTATTTTTGGGATGATGAAAATGTTGTGGAGCTAAGTAGGGGTAGTGGTTGTGAAATATTGTGCCAGTGAATTGTGTTCACTTTTAAATGGTCAATTTTATGTTATATGAATTTCATCTCAATTTTTAAAAAGATTTTTAAAAGACTCTAAAGGTGAAAATAAGGTCAAGAGATAAGTAAGAGTGGGATGGTGTAATGAAACATGTATCATATATTTGATTTCATACACTATAAAGGCATCAAGGGACATGATAAAGAGGGGAAAAAATCACATAAAATGTTTACCAAGTCTCTGAAATATGGTTGTTAAGAAAGTAAATCTGTCCTTCCCATTACAGAAAAATACGTTACAAAGGTAAGAGCTATCATTCTTTTTGAGTCTTCTTGGAAAGGAGCACGTTCAGGAAAGAAAAAGAGAGAATAAGAAATGTTCAAATCTTTGTTTTAATTTTGGAAATCTGTTGGTGGGGCAAAAGCTTAGATGAAGAGATTTTGGAAAATGAGATAAACAGTCATATGTAACAAAAGTAACAACCTCCTCCACCTTTTTTTTTTCCAGTAGAAATTCAAACAATTCAAAGAAGGAATGTCATATGAAAAAGGATGCTGATAATATGAGTAATTCCAGTGGGTAAAAGCTAGAAATGTAGCGCTTGACTGAGTATAAGAAAGAACAGTTGGGGCTGCCCGATACAGCAGCAGCCTTCTTATCACTGGAGGTCTGGTTGTGACTTTGGCATAGAGGACAGTGCATTCATTAGTAGACATGAGATGACCAACAAGGTCATCTTGTATCTTCATGGACCTGTGTTTTCAAGGGATTCCACTTTTAAGGAAAGCAATAAAGATTTAAAAAAAAATGAATATCTGGATTCTAAGAAACAACTATGTTAAGATTTATACATGTTTGCTTTGGAGTAATAAAACAAAACCCTCAAGTCTAAAGCAATGTTTACCTAACCACCATTTAGGTTAGTGTATTTAGGGGAAAAAATTCAGTCAGTTTGGAATCACTGAAGCAAACAGTTGTCAGACAATATCTTTTGTTTGATTTTCAGTTGTTTATTACTGGATTGTGACTGGTGATAAAATCTTACTATGGAAAACTAGCACTGACTTCTGTTTAGTTTGGGGAAAAAACCCACACTTTTCTTCTAATTAAAGCCAGTTGCTTCTAGGAAGGGAGGAACAAACTAGGTTCATTTTAGAAGTAGCCAAAAGGGAAAAAACTCATCTTTATCTGGGAGACACTCCAAAGGGTCAGCAATGAGTTCCAGAGTATAATTTAATTATACACAGAAATATCCTTTGGGAAAGGGAAATGGGTAAATGGCTAGTAAGTTTGAAATAATCCTTCATTGTGGCCTTTAGACTAGAAGTCCAATAAAATCTTTTCAGGTCACACAATTAAATTTCAGCAAACATATTATTGGTGGAGTCTACCAAATATTTGTTTCTTCTGTATCACATTCAACTGTGTCTTAAATCATAGAAGACTTAAAACTGGTCAACTCTTAGGCCTGGAATCTGATCATGTAAATATTTAGGCTCAAACTAGGACAGCTTAGAGAAAATTTATATGAGAATGCTGGTCAAATACACATCATCTGTGTACACACACTTACAAACACATAAATATGTGCTTAGAGAAGCTAAGAAGTCTCAAAACTGTTTTTTTTTACAAGCTCCTCATTTGCCTTTCCTTGAGAAACTCCTTATTCACAAAGAATGGTTTTTAAATTTCAAATCAAGGGTACTAATTTTCTTTCCTTCTTTTCCTCCAAAAGCACTATTAAGTTAATACTAAGTGCTCTTAAAAAGCAAGACTCTGGTTGATGAACTTCATTTGAAATATTTGGTTTAGTTATTTCTAACCTCTTTTCAGATTCCCAGATTATCTGTTTCTAAACACTGTATTTTCCTGATTCTATCTAAGAAATTTCATCTTCATTTACAAATATAGAGCTTTATAAACATTAATAAAAGTTATGTGTGTTTGCATGTGTGTGTGTGTGTATGTGTGAGAGGGAGAAAGATGGGGGCAGAAGGACAGGGAGGGAGAGAGAAGTGGATTATGGATTCTGGTAAAAAATGTAGGGCACTTAGCACATCAATTTAAAGAAATATGTTTTATGAGGACCCAATTCATAGCACCCTACTCCAGTACTCTTGCCTGGAAAATCCCATGGATGGAGGAGCCTGGAAGGCTGCAGTCCATGGGGTCACTAAGAGTCAGACACGACTGAGTGACTTCACTTTCACTTTTCACTTTCATGCATTGGAGAAGGAAATGGCAACCCACTCCAGTGTTCTTGCCTGGAGAATCCCAGGGGCGGGGGAGCCTGGTGGGCTGCCGTCTCTTGGGTCACACAGAGTTGGATATGACAGAAGCGACTTAGCAGCAGCAATTCTTTATATTAAACAGGGCATCTAAGATAAATTTCTTTTTTTTTTTTAAGGTAAACTTTTATACAATCAGCTACCTACTGAGTAATCTGAGCAAAAATATTTCATTTATGCTTATTCCACATCATGATGATTTAAACTTTAAAATCTAGGACATTGTATGTATTTGGGGTGAATGCTGATTTACTTTTGCATGCTGCTGCTGCTGCTGCTAAGTCGCTTCAGTCGTGTCCGACTCTGTGCGACCCCAGAGACGGCAGCCCACCAGGCTCCCCTGTCCCTGGGACTCTCCAGGCAAGAACACTGGAGTGGGTTGCCATTTCCTTCTCCAGTGCATGAAAGTAAAAAGTGAAAGTGAAGTCGCTCAGTCATGTCTGACTCCTAGCTACCCCATGGACTGCAGCCCACCAGGCCCCTCCATCCATGGGATTTTCCAGGCAAGAGTACTGGAGTGGCATAAGACTTCAATTTATGTATTATGATTATGTAAAGTCTGTAACTGGAGTTTCATAGCAAATGCCTCAGACTTCCCAGGTGGCTCAGTGGTAAAGAATCTGCCTGTCAATGCAGGAGCCATGGGTTCAATCCCTGGGTCAACAAGATCCCCTAGAGGAGGAAATGGCAACCCACTCCAGTAATCTTGCCTAGAGAATCCCACATACAGAGGAGCAGGACGGGTTGCAGTCCATAGGGTCGCAAAGAGTCAGACATGAGTGAGCAAGCACACAGCGTAATATCATTTATCTCAAGTTTGAAAACATGTCAACATGTATCATTTGTTGGTGAAAAACGTGTGAAAGTGTAAAAAGAAGCAAGGTAATGATAGTTTATCCATAGGAAGGAGGGTAGACAAAGAGGAGAAGTGGGTAGCTAGAATACCCCATTCAGTGTGCTGTGGTGTTGTAGTAATGTTCTGAAGGTGAAAGGGCAAGATACTATGTTCTGACAAAGCTAGTGGTGGGTATATTATTTATATTATATATATAAAATGTTATTTTCTATTATTTTTATCTATGCCTAAAATATTATCTTGTAAAAGTTGAGATTAATAACATGAAAAACTTGTAAACATTAAAAAAAGAAAAATGAGAAACTTCCCTAGTGGTCCAGCGGCTGAGACTCATGGGGACAGGGTTCAGTCCCTGGTCGGGGAACTAGATCCCACATGCCACAACTAAGAGTTCACAGGATGCAACTAAGGATCTCACGTGCCAGCACAACAAAGATTTAAGTTCCCACATACCACAGCCAAGACCTGGTGTAGCCATAAAGATGCTTTTTTTTTTTTAAAGGAAAAATGAAACAAGGTAAATTAGCTTAGCAAAACTGAACCATCTACAGCCAAATGATATAGCCAATCTCCGTACTTAATTATTTCCCTGAGCTAACACTGCAGGTGCTTGTGGCAGCTTCTGAAACTATCGCCCCCTTCTGGTTGAATCCAGACCAGTTTCCTAATTCATCAGTATTAGCCCCAGTAGCTCAGTGGGTAAAGAAACTCTCTGCAGTGCAGGACACCCGGGTTCAATCCCTGGGTCAGGAAGATCCCCTCGGGAAGGAAATGGCAACCCACTCCAGTATTCTTGCCTGGAAAATCCTATGGACGGAGGAGCCTGGCAGACTATAGTCCATGGGGTTGCAAGAGTAGGACACAACTTAGCGACTAAACCACCACAGCCATGGCTGCGAGACCACAGGGCGGGACCTAGATTATCTGGCCCAACTTGTTCAGAGAGAGAAAAGCTCAGAACCTAAGTGATTTTGCAATTCCTACCACTACGAGAGCAGTTTGGAGATGCTGCTGAGCCCAGTGGGGGCCAGTTCCATCATCCCCTGCTCAGATGAGGTGCGAGGATGGGTCAGAGGCTGGGGACTCACGAATGCACGCGTCAGGATCCGAGATGGCCTTAAGGAGGTCCCTGTAGAAGAGAGGTCTGCAGCGGTCACAGTGCTGGCCCTGGGTGTTGTGCTGGCAGTCGTCACACATGCCCCCACTGCGGCCCCTGCTCACCAGGTATGCAGTCATGTCGAAGTGACAGCGGTCAGAGTGGCCGTTACAGTGACAAGCTGAAAACCCAGCAAAGTTATGAGAGATTGCCAAGGTCCCCATGGTGAGCATCCCAGGGATGGTGGCTCCCTGCTCCATCACCCATTTCCGCTCCTCCACTTTCTTCAGACTCCTTACACCAGTACATAGAAGCTTAAAAGAGTTGCCGTCAAGGATCTTTTTAGCACTCCAATTCTGCTCATATACTGTCTATAGAATGTGTTCTCGAAATGTTCACTATTTAGATTTTTTTTTTAATCAAGCAGAGAAATACAAATCATTTGGGTGATCTAAAAGCCATAGGATCTAATACTTTTTTGTTGTTGTTGCTGTTGTTCAATGAAGAATATAAACATATTCTTTACCTCTGTGCTTTCCAGGCAGCACAGAGGTAAAGAATCTACCTGCCAATGCAGGAGATGTGGGTTTGTCTGGGTCGGGAAGATCCCCTAGAGGAAGAAATGGCAACCCCCTCTGGTATTCTGGCCTGGAGAATCCCAAATACAGAGGAATATGGTGGGCTATACAGTCCATGGGGTGGCAAAGAATTAGATATTAGACTGAGCACACAGCACACACAAAGAATATGCTTACTGACTCAGACTGGTAAATCTGAAGGTTTATATCACCTGTTTGGTAGTATGGTAGTACTGGATTCTCCAGATAAGATGCTAGAGCTGGGTCCAGCCAGCCTCTCCTTCTCTAGGGCAGAACTGCTGGAAGCAGGGCTAAATGTCATTTTCCTCCCAACAGGCGCTCACCCAGATCATCAGAAGGAAAGGCTGTCTGTTTAAAGGGATCTGTGTATCTTTGTGGTAATATCTATGCTACTTGCCTGGTTGGGTTTTTCCCTGTAAACAGCATAAGCTTGGGCCACATTTTGCTGGGTCATGTCCACTGTGACACCCATAGATGGGGATTTTTCATAAGAGCTCATCTAATAACCTCTTTGTCAAATCCTGTTTTTCCCACATTTGGGAAAAGAAACTGAATAACAGCTTTAGAAATGCATCAAAATTCAGAGGCAGAAAACACATGATTAAACTCCCTCCTATCTTTTTAAGTCTAAATATTTTATTAAAAAACACAATAGCCTGTCAAACTCCATCCTGGGCCTCATTTCTCATATCTTATCTGACATATGGGTTTAAGGTCACATTCACTGAGTGTATATTTATTCAGGAAAACAGTAGGGCTCTCTGTACAACTTCTAGTGGTCACCAGATTGCTGGACTGACACCATCCCCGCTGATATTACCCCCCCATGGCTGTGCCCCTCCTATGGAAAGGGCCACACAACATATAATCTAGTTGTTCAAATTAACGTTCAGTTTTGGTGTGAGGGTTGGAGAAGCTGGTGTTCTTCTGTGCAGGAGGCACGAGAATATCACACAGTTAGAGCTGGAAGTCACAAGTTCACCCCCTGTGGTGCCAGAAGCCCAGCAGAAACCAGCTAAATGTTCTCCAAAAGAAGGGAAAGCAGAGACTGTGTAAGGAGTTTCGTATAAGGAAACTCAGTCTATGCTAAGAACTGAGGTCCACCCACCTCGGCAAGCACTGTCCAGGAGGCCCATAGCTGGCCTCCAGGGAACATCCTGGGAGAAGGCCTTGCACCTCTCACAGTTTGGCCAATCTGTATTGTGCTGACAGATGCATCGACATGAACCTGCATGCGTGAGGAACATGAACGGTGAGAACACAGGGTCCATCTTTGAACTTTGAGGACGTTGGGGTTCTTTAAATGGAAAATGAAATACCAGCCCGAGGGGGTCTCTCTGGGTCTTAGTTTTCCACGTGTTAGTTACAATACGAACCCTGACTGTCTACTATTACTTGCGTATTAGCTTTTAAACTTTTTAATTTTAAAAACTTTTTAAATTTTAAATGTGTAAGTGAACATTTACAAGGAATTCTTTGTTTTTCTGAATTTTGGTATCAGGGAACAACATGGCCTGAACACAGGCCCTTGGCAAACTGAGGGCCAGAATGGAGAATGTGTATGTGTGTGCACAAGTGCGTGTCTGTGGGGGATGATTTAGGAACTTCAGGGAATTAGAAAACTAAAACTGGAAAAAGGTGTGGGATTCTCTTGATTTTTCACAAAATGCCCTCAGTGCCCACATTCCCAGGGAAAAGTTCCATTTCTGGTGAAACATATGAGGTGTCTAATTGGAAAGATCTATAGTCTCCCACCTTGTCCGTTATGACCAATATTTCAAAACTATTTTTAGTTAGACATACTCCCAAGACTCTGCACAAAATCAAATTCTTCTACTGTATTATTCCTTTAAGATTAGTCCCAGGAGTGGAGAAGATCTGCACTGCTTAGGACAGAGTCATTCATAGCGTGTCACTCGAGGTGACAGCTTTCAACAGCATCAGATGTCATTCAAACACTTTGGCACTGAGCCCAGGCTCTCACATGAATAGACCTTCAATACATTTTTATGAGACAATGTATGTGACATGGTTCCTCCCCATCAAATCTCCATTCCCTAAAAAACCAATAAATGAGAGAGATAAGATGGACCATCTGGAAATCATAAATTACAAATTCTGCCCATTAGCTCAATGATGGCCACATGTGGCAGAATTCACAAGAACTTCTGTCCAGAGAACCAAAGGCCCCCACATGGCCTGATGGGCCAGACTGAATGATATCTGCCTGGCACAAAGAGGGCTCTTGGATTGTTGATCCCCACATACAGAGTCTGACATACATTCAGCACTAAGACAGTGAAGGGAAGATAGGAGAGCCGATCTTGCTCTCAGGTGAGTTTGTAACTCACCATGCCTGGAGGGCTGAAAACATCACCGCGCATCTTCTGTGTTGAACCACATTCACTAGCATGGCCATTGCAAAAACAGCTTCCTTGAACCACCATCTCATACACAGCATAGTAGTATTTATCAAAGGAATCATTTTGCCTTCTTCCAAGCAAAGTATCCCCGAGAGTATGGAGCCTGGTAAAGTTTATCCTCAGGTTTGTTAATGTCACAAGGTCTAGAGAAAGGAAAATAATGAAATTAATAAATCAAAGTGCATTAGGTTGGATGGGTTCACAGCACCCTCCTTGACCGATACTCTCTTACCATCCTATAGACATGCAATGACAAGGAAGCCCCCTCACATGAAGTTTTACAAAAGAAGTCGGTGTGAAAAATATAAAGCAATTCATACCCTGGATGTAAGGGCTGTAAGGGTTTTCTATTTCAAACCTGGGATCCAACACCTTTAAAACAACCTGTAAAACAAAGGTAGGTAAATTTAGAGTGTTTTATCCCCAAAACGTAAGTGTTCAATATATTCTTAAGGAAGATATCCTGACCTTACAAGAAGGCTGAGCCACTATTTCCCACCTGGTGTAGAATGTAGATTATCATTTGGGTTCTCATTTGAATAAAAGCACCAAGAATAAAAGTGAAGGAAGGTTGTTAAACAGTCATCCTGGCTCTTTATGCACAAGTGGTCCATGTAGACAGAAGTGCTCATACGACTGGTGGAAAGGACTCCCACGCTTGGTTGGAGTGGAGTGATGGGTTCATGGTTCAGCAAGCCCTCATCAGTGTGGATCTGGCCCTGGGGGATTCTGGAGCTGCCTTCTGTCACCATTCCTACTACTCTACCTGATAAGGTAATACCTCCCAAGCCTACTCCTATCCCCTGACTTTCTGCCCATCACCAGCTTTGCTCTCAGGAAGTTCTGGGCAGATTCCACCCAGGTGGGGGGCTTGCAGAGCATGGAGGGCTGCCATTAGCCTTTATGGTTCCTTTGAAAGGACTAGAAAAAGATATTCCTATCTCTGGCATTCTGGCCACATTGTCCAACTTGCGTTTTAGCCCTTGTTTACCTTCAGCAGGGGCACTCTTGTACAGGATCATTTCTTGTAAGATATTTGTAATTTATGTGAATATGAGCTGAATTCAGGACTCATTTCAATTTAGACACTGCCATTCCTAAACAAGCAGCAGCTCATGTTCTGTTTCAGTAGACACTACCTAAATTGTTTTCATCTCGATTAACCACGGTAACAACAAAAAGATTTCATTTCTAGGAAAGAAACCGAAGAAAGGAAATTCTACCTTACCACCAGTGGAGGGTTCAATATCCGAATATTTGGAGTCACAAACAAGGTCTCCCACTCCCTGGGCCTGGCCAGATGTGATGTTAGGGAAGGAAGTAGCACAATCTTTGGCAAAATATTTGAACACTCTCCAGGTGTGTCCATAGTCTGTGGAGCGTTCAACTAACATTGCAGCAGGCCGAAAAGTCTAGAAGAAAAATCAGTTAAACTTGTCATGCTTCGCAAAAGTAGAATTTATAACTCATTCCAGATTGACAATATTTTGGAATTCCATTTTTAATACCTTTGTTTGTATCTTTTTCAAATCTATTCTAAGGAATTCTCTGGTGGTTCCACTGCAGAGGGCACAGGTTCGATCCCTGGTCAGGTCACTAAGATTCCCCATGCCATGCAGCAAGGCCAAGAAAAGGAAGAGAAAAAAAAAAATCTACTCTACCATGAACACACCAAAATCTTTCTATCAAGTGGGTGACTATTTATGAGCATATGTTTTGTCTCAGAATCAAATTCCATTTTAAAATTGTTTCTGTATAAATTAATTGAAGAAAAATGGCATGTACTTTTTTTTTAAAAAAACCAATTGCAGTTGACATTTTTATAGCAATCTGCATGTGGTTTTCTTCACTTAGAATACTTTTCCTCTGGCAAAGGCTTATACATCCTTCAAAATCTACCATGAAGTTTACCGTTTCCCCGAGTTGCCTTAGCCATGTCAGATATCGTACATCTATTTTTGCACTTGTCACTCTGCATTGTGATTTCAAAATTATATATCTGTTTATACCTATGACTAGACTGTGAGTTCTTTGAAATCAAAGACTACTTCTTAAATTTTTAAAACTTTTAATTTTATGTTCATCTTTTATAGCTAAAACCTAGCACCAAAATTATAATTCTGATGAATGATTAAAGAATGATGATAGCACAGATTTTCTCTGGCATCTAACTCAGTAAAGAGCCTTTAAATTTTCTTCCTCTTTTGATCACATTTTTTTTTTTTTTTTATTTCCTTAAATAATTTCCAGTGCCTGGCCTTTTATCCTCCAAATTATCTTTCTAGTTCTTGTCATCTCTAGCACCCCAGAGCGTGGAGGTTTTCTTTCTCCTGTATCTTTCTTCTAAGACTCACTCTGTCTTTTCTTTTTTGTTAATCATGTAAGTTATTATTTAATGAGCACTGCTGTTTTTTTGTTTTTCATTCAAGAGCAAAAAGCCCAGATAACAAAGCTCCAGTCTGGATTTTAACAGCTTTTTGTTCTCTGCAGGGGAGCAAGGAAGTGAAATCTAAGGTATGCCGAGCATTTGGTAAGTAGATAAGGGGGCAGCAGTCTACTCATCTGTACCTTAAAGGTCAGAATAAGGTGACTGAGCTGAAATAAGGCCTCTAGGTCCAGTCTGATGCTGACATGATCAAGACCTAAAGGAAAATCCAGAAAGAAAATCAGTGATTTTGAGAGACAACTGTTTACCTTGCTAATTCCTCAATTGTTTGTAATGAAACCCTTTGGAATCTTATGGCTGGTGATTAACACTCTTGCCAGGTCTGTTGGAGTGGCTTTCCATGCCATTCACACTCAGGATAAGGTCTATGTGAGGGTAAGTAATATCAGCTTTCCCCTGATTGTGCCCACATTTATATTTTAGTGACAACACGCACAGCCACAGTGTGGCAGCATGGCACACCACCAAGGGAGTTCCTGGATGGTCCCTGTAGGTAGAAAGAGAGGGCTCATCGTGTTCACCTTAAATCTTGACTTCATATAAGCTAGGAGCCAGCACATGGCAAACACCCACACCCTCTCCTTCCAACAGCTACAAGGAAGCACTGGACCTAGCTGTATTGTCACTCAGCAGAAAACACATCTTGGATTTTTCTCCTGGGACTGAGGGTCTATGGGCGCCTCTGTGGCGACCAATCATGTTCCTGTCCAATGGACGACACTGAAAAAGCTTCATACTATGCTTGCCCTAAATCATCTTATATACTGATGATGATGATTTCCTTACTCCCTTCTCATGGTCTAGAGTCCCCTGCAGGAAATACATTTAGGTATCCAAAGACAATAGAGGGACTATAGCCCGAACATCCTGGCCAGGACTTTGCACTGAGACAGCTTGGTGCCATCCAGGTATAGCAGGGATGGAAGCTGCTTTCTAGAGTAGAACTGTCCCATGGATGTATGAGTCCCATGGGTGATTTAAAATTTTCCAGCAGGCATATTTTACAAAGTAAAAAGAAACAGGAGAAATTATTTATATCTATTATATATATATATATATATATCTATATATCTCCAAGTGAAAAGTGAAAGTGAAGTCGCTCAGTCATGTTCGACTCTTCGAGATGGACTGCAGCCTACCAGGCTCCTTTGTCCATGGGATTTTCCAGGCAAGAGTACTGGAGTGGGTTGCCATTGCCTTCTCTCTCTCTCTATATATATATATATAAAATATATTTA
>NW_011494734.1:3569333-3602376 GCF_000754665.1 Bison bison bison
TATATATATATATATTATAGATAATATATTGTGTGCTGTGCTCAGTCATGTCGAACTCTTTGCAACCCCACAGACTATAGCCTGCTAGGTTCCTCTGTCCATGGGATTCTCTAGGCAAAAATGCTGGAGTAGGTTGCCATTTTCTACTCCAGAGGATCTTCTCAACTCAAAGATCAAATCCACGTCTCTTGTATCTCCTGCATTGGCAGGGGGGTTCTTTAACACTGTACCACCTAGGAAACCCTAGATAGACAATAAGATCAGATCAGATCAGTTCAGATCAGTCGCTCAGTCATGTCCGACTCTTTGTGACCCCATGAATCGCAGCACGCCAGGCCTCCCTGTCCATCACCAACTCCCGGAGTTTACTCAGACTCACGTCCATCGAGTCAGTGAGGCCATCCAGCCATCTCATCCTCTCTCATCCCCTTCTCCTCTTGCCCCCAATCCCTCCCAGCATCAGAGTCTTTTCCAATGAGTCAACTCTTCACATGAGGTGGCCAAAGTACTGGAGTTTCAGCTTTAGCATCATTCCTTCCAAAGAAATCCCAGGGCTGATCTCCTTCAGAATGGACTGGTTGGATCTCCTTGCAGTCCAAGGGACTCTCAAGAGTCTTCCCCAACACCACAGCTCAAAAGCATCAATTCTTCGGTGTTCAGCTTTCTTTATAGTCCAACTCTCACATCCATACATGACTACTGAAAAAACCATAGCTTTGCTTCCAAGAAGCAAGCATCTTTTAATTTCATGGCTGCAGTCACCATCTTCAGTGATTTTGGAGCCCCCCAAAATAGTCTCTCACTGTTTCCTTTCCCCATCTGTTTGCCATGAAGTGATGGGACCAGATGCCGTGATCTTAGTGTTCTGAATGTTGAGTTTTAAGCCAACTTTTTTCTCTCCTCTTTCACTTTTATCAAGAGGCTCTTTAGTTCTTCTTTGCTTTCTTCCATAAGGGTGGTGTCATCTGCATATATGAGGTTATTGTTATTTCTCCCAACAATCTTGATTCCAGCTTGTGCTTCATGCAGCCCAACATTTCGCATGATGTACTCTGCATATGGGCTTCTCTCATAGCTCAGTTGGTAAAGAATCTGCTGCAATGCAGGAGACCCCAGTTCAATTTCTGGGTTGGGAAGATCTGCTGGAGAAGGGAAAGGCTACCCATTCCAGTATTCTGGCCTGGAGAATTCCATGGACTGCATAGTCCATGGGGTTGCAAAGAGTCAGACATGACTGAGTGACCCTCAGTTTCACTCTGCATATAAGTTAAATAAGCAGGGTGACAATATACAGCCTTGACATACTCCTTTCCATATTTGGAACCAGTCTGTTGTTTCATGTCTAACTGTTGCTTCTTGACCTGCATATAGATTTCTCAGGAGGCAGGTCAGGTAGTTTGGTATTCTCATCACTTGAAGAATTTTCCACAGTTTGTTGTGATCCACACAGTCAAAGGCTTTGGCGTGGTCAATAAAGCAGGATTAGATGTTTTTCTGGAACTCTCTTGCTTTTTTGATGATCCAACGCATATTGGCAGTTTGATTTCTGGTTCCTGTGTCTGTTTTAAATCCAGCTTGAACATTTGGAACTTCTAAGTTCATGTACTATGGAAGCCTAGCTTGGAGAATTTTGAGCATTACATTGCTAGCGTGTAAGATGAGTGCAATTGTGCAGTAGTTTGAACATTCTTTGGCACTGACTTTCTTTGGGATTGGAATGAAAACTGACCTTTTCCAGTCCTGTGGCCACTGCTGAGTTTTCCAATTTTGCTGGCATATTGAATGCAGCACTTTCACAGCATCATCTTTTAGCATTTGAAATACCTCAACTGGAATTCCGTTACCTCCACTAGCTTTGTTCATAGCGATGCTTCCTAAGGCCCACTTGACTTCACATTCCAGGATGTCTGACTCTAGGTGAGTGATTACACCATCGTAGTTATCTGGGTCATGAAAATCTTTTCTATATAGTTCTTCTGTGTATTCTTGCCACCTCTTCTTAATATCTTCTGCTTCTGTTAGGTGGATTAGCCATGTTTTATGTGCTCAGTAGCCATATGTGGAGCCACAATATTGGAAAGTCTAGCTCCAGAGAACAATGACCTGACTGTGGTGAACTGGGATATAGCTTAGTGTTCTAGGGTGAATGGCTTGGGGAAGGGTTTGTTGCTGAGAGGGCAGCCACATCCCAGGCTCTGTGTCAAAGGCTCCCAGCTCTTTCTGGAAAGGAGATCACCTGTTCCCTCTTGTTCTCAACCAAGCACTCAGTTGAGAACACATCTTCTGTGCAGTCAGCTTTGACAAAAGGGCATTCCCTCTTAAGGAGACATGGAATGAATGTTGGGCATGTGGATCAAAGCAACTGTGAAGCAAAAATGGTCCCATTCATCAGTGTGGTAAAAACTGCCAACATTGACTAAGGAGAGTCCAACAAGAGACCAATCATTAGGATCCAAATGAACTAGCATTTAATAGACACCAATCAATGATCTTACCTATTATCCCCTCTTATGGCCTGGGATCCCTTTAGGGAAATATGCTTAGAGTCCAAACAGAATAGAGGAATTGTAGTCCAAGGTGAGAGATGCAGGGATGTGGCAAATGGAATCCTCTGGGGGGATTAAAGCTCCAGACCAGTGTTGAAGAGGGTCCATACGAGTGAACAAGCTACATTAAACACATAAAGCTGGGGTGGGAAATAGGGAATCCTTGATCAGGTCCAAATTTACAGGGGCATCTAGGAAACAGGGCCAGTGTGAGGTTCAGGATCACAATGTCATGAACAGGGAAGGGCAAAAACCAGGAAGGAAAGAATTGCAGTCAGTAGCCAACTAGCCCTTCAATTAAATTTTTACATTAAAATTTTTGATTTGCAGAAAGAAATATCCTTTCTCTTTCTGCCTTCATATGTTGAAGAAGGAAAAAGCACATGGCATTAACTCTCAGACTTCTCCTGGCATTATTATTTCTGTTTTACATCAGTGTATTTTTTATTAGGCTTAATTTACCAATACCTCATAAACTACTCCCATCCCCCTTTTTATTTTCCCAAAGAACAAGAGCATACAGAACTGTTCCCCACATGAAAAAAGTAAAACATTCTCAGGTATGTGCTTAAAAAATACTTCTATTTCTCAAGAGGAAAATATTCTTTCTTAAAATGAAAATTGAATTTTGCTTTTATACAGGGTTTTACATTCTCAGTGGATATTATTGCACTTCAATATAACTCCTTGTGTGATAGTGCCAAAATCATACAGAGAGAAAGATACCTTACAAAAATGTGAAGAAATAAAAAATTGAACAGAAACTTGGTCATACCATTTTCAGATTGCCACCACTTCTTTTCTCTCTCTGGTTCAAAACTTGTGATTACGTTCTCGATGGTGTGGCTGTTGGGTTGGGTGTGTGGATCATATGGAAATCTGGGATCACAGATGAAGCATTTTGTTCCCCCTGGAAAACACATCATTAAAATTAAAAATAAATAGTCGTCATTACTTATTGTTGATCTGAATTTAAAAACAAGCTGGATGTGCTATATTTGTCATTCAATCTAGCTAAAAATAAAAAGCAGAGGAAATTACAAGACATAAATTTTTCCATCAATAGGTGCTTGACTACCAAAACAAACAAAATTAAGACTTGACTTAGAAATTTTATAAATGTAAACATTTGGGACAAAATTGCAAATTTGTAGAACTAATAATTTTTTTCTCATACAAGGACCAGAGGGTTTAGAGTTTGTTTTATAGAAAAATAACTAGGATATACTCGAGTTGGAATAACTTCCTTTAGTTAAAAAAAAAATTAGTAAGAAATTAATGAAACAATTGGCCATTAGTTTATCTGTAACCATCATCCTTTCTCTCTCAGATATTATTTTTGGCATAAAAGCTTCCAGAGCCAAAACCTTTACTGTGCACATGTGGATTTTGTAAGAATTTCATTAAACTCATAACAGAGAGACCCATCCTCTTGTCATGCCAGGTAGAAGGTTTTTGTGAATTGGAACTAATTTTGCTTGGGATGGATTTTCAAAGATTTTAACAGTCAAGACTGGCCTTTTAAGTTTGCATCCACTTGTAGCTGTACTTACAACTCCTGAGGAACTCTCCCAAAGGCCTGTCAATGGCCTGCATAGTTGTTCTGGCTAATATCTGTGGGACTCTGGAGGAGCATTTTTGCAAAGCTTCCAGGAAGCAGGAGTGATTTCTTACAATCCTCCATATTGGAAATTGCCCAAAACAGCAAATATGCTGGTAGGTATTCAGCAAGCGTTGGATTTTATGCTTGACCATGGCTTACAAGGGCCTAGGTAATCTGACCAGTCGCACCTCTTTTGTTAAACAAATGCATGATGATTTTAATGACTATTTCAGCTACAGATTGTCAAAGTAAACCAGACTTTCAAGAGAGTGTTATAATCTTCTTATATTCACTGGCCATCGTAAGCCCTTATACTTGAAGAAAACCAAAATGCCCTTTAGAAATTAAGGACCAGTACAAGTTAGATCAGTTCTGCATATGGGGAGATTTGCCCCACATCTGTCCTAATAGAGCAACAGGAGCCCAATGATTCCACCAAAAGTTGCCAAGACTTGAAAATATTTCCAATACTATGGAAAATATTGGGGAAAATGTTTAACTTCAGGCTGTTTATTTTTTTTCTGTAAACATGTTAGAAGTACAGTCTTTGATGGAACTGGCTACAGAGGATGCTTAGTTGTGGCAAATAGATATGAGAGGCCCAACCTGGGTAACACTCTGAGTCAATGCTGACTTAAACATTTGGAAGAGAATCTTTTGCTTGAGACCTCTTTGCTAGTTGATGGATGAAAAAAAAATTATCCTCCATGCCACATGAATTTTATGTAACTAATGCTTATAGTTTCACCTGTAATGCTTTGTCAGCTGGAAGATATTGTGGGATTTTTTTCCCCCAGTTCTAAGATTTTTAAGATTTCTGATTCCCTAGACTGAAGAAGTTCTGGAGTTTGTTTTACTTCTATTTGGTGTAACTTTGCCATATAGGAATATCAAGTTCTAATTATTTTAACATCAAGTTCAAATGATTAGGCTCATGAGAATGTAAGCAGATGCCAATAGTGGAAAGACAAGATGGGTGATGCCAGTGTTGCAAAGTTCCTAATATTAGAGTTGGGAACCACTGCTTTGTCCAGGGGACCTGGCCTTAGGAAAGCTACTTGAAGGGCCTTCCATCCCACCTGACCTAAAATTGAGCAAAACTTCTACAGTGTCACTTTCTTGCCCAGGTAGAGAATTTGCTCTCTTATACAAGTACTTCCTAAACTTAGACCAGGGCTAAGCACTCAAGTATTGTCTCCACTTATTTATAATCACCCTCATTTACTAAAACCAATGAGAACACAAAGCCTTCCCAGAGGCCTCCAGAAGTTGGCTTACACAAACAATACATGGAAAAACCTGGGTCACTAACATTAGGCTTACACCCAGCTTCCTTCCTGCACATCCTCTCAGTTAAGGGGTTGACATAATTGCCTGAGGCTTTTGAGCAGGTGTGATATTCAGATGACTTTGGATGCTTGTTTCAGAGCCCAGGGAAGAAAAAAAGCAACTTGTCCTTTTATAAGACTGGTCTTTAAGAATAAAAGGTACAAAAAGATGTTCAAATTGGGACTTGATAGTCTCTAAACAAGACAATTTCCAAGTGGCATTGAGACACTGGCAGACAATCAATTCAAGTCTACACTCTGTCCATCTCCATCTAAAGTAGGGCAGTAAGAGCCCATGTTAGCATAATAACCCTGAACCCTGAGGATCTTCCATCTTCATCCAACTCATCAATTATTTAATAAGTCCACTCCACTGGAGTCACTAAAGCAGCCCATTAGAACATATATTGTATAGTAGTCCCTTCAAAGACTGAACAAAGAAAATCCACCTTTTTTGTTTAATTCTGAAGGTAACAAGAAATAGATGAAGCCTGTCTTCCTTATTCCCCAGTTGGTGATGGTTTCCCAGATGTTGAATTGAATCACTTGTGTCTCTGATGTTTGGGAAGGTGGACTGTTTCCTTTTTTCTCCTGTTGTCTGGATGGCCCTAGATGTACTTGGAAAAAATCTACATCACTGATGAAATCATGTCCCAACAAGTAAACAAAGATCCAACCCACCTCGAGGTAGCTGAGGATGCAGTATTTCTGGGCTCTGTCCAGTCCACAGGTAGAAGAAGCCGTGAGCTGCCCGCTGCGACCCACCGGGAGATCGCCAGTTGGGGGCTGACAGGCACCTCTGCTGCATTCATCTTGAGCTTCCACGTAACTGAGCAACCCTTGAAAACATGATAGAAACAGAACACATGAGACAGTCTAAGGGTGGTAGAAGGCTTAAAGAAGTGACTGGTTAAGTGGGAGAGTTGACAGTCCACCTATTTTTAATACTAGTTCTGTGATCATGAGGACCCTGCTGGTGGATACTGTTGGCAACTGCAACCTGATGGAAATCTCTTAGCCTAGGCGGTTATGCCATCTGTGCTCATGTCCCCACCTGGATCAGCTGAAGCCAGTGACCTATGGATGCACGTTTCTCAGCCATTGCCTCAGGTGGGATCCACTCTGTGATGCAGTTTATGCTCAAAGTCTCTTCTGGGAGGAGGTTGAAGCTGGACTCCTGCTGGGACCCCATTCTGGCTCTACTGCTCTCACTCTCTCCCTCTTCAGAGCACTCCCTCCTTCTTCAGAGCACTCCCTCAGTAAATTACTTGCACACAAATCCTTGTCTCAGGCTCTGCTTCTAGGAAACCTGACCTTAAACAACCTCCATTCACTGGAAATTCTCTGTGTGTCCTTTTAGGGCAAATAATAAAGACAAATACACAGACATGAGGAAGGAGAGTCCTAATCCTGCCTCTTATATCTGTTGTTCCAACCTGGAGGAAATTCAACTGGAGAAATTAAGAAATCCTTGGGAAATAACTTTCTCTTAAAATATGTAAATTCAGTTGACCTCCCTTTACAACCTGGAGTGCTGGATTCAGACACACCATGGAACAGATCATGTTTCTTTGAGATAAAAGATGGTACAGATGGAATTCCAGACTGTATAGTACACTTAACCCTTGGTACCTGCCAGGCAACAGATCTGTCATGAAGGGTTCAATCACAGAGCATTAAAGGGCAGCTCTATCTCAATTGTCACAATTCTCTACTTTTCATGAGAAACCTCTGAGATAATATCCTTAAATGTTGGTTTAAAAATGATTTTTAAAGTCTGTTTGTCTTAAAATGTTAAATTCTGAGTTAGTATAACTTAAATCTCTATATGTGAAGACAGGGTGGGCAATCCACACTATTTCCTGCCTGCACAGCTTGTCTGCTTTATTCCTTAATGTTTAAGTTACACACCTATAACCCTTAACATATTAGTAGATTTTGTTTACTGTTGGACTGAATAAAAGAAAGCAAAAGTCTTACTGGGAATAAGGTCTAAACTGAACACACTCTAAAGCTAAATACATTATGCTAAAGCTATAATGTGAGTCCTCTATTTTATTGATAGCTATTTATAGAAATAGTTTCACTTTTATTTTCTTTTTTGGGCTTCCCTTGTGGCTCAGCTGGTAAAGAATCCGCCTGCAATGCGGGAGACCTGGGTTCGATCCCTGGGTTGGGAAATCCCCTGGAGAAGGGAAAGGCTACCCACTCCAGTATTCTGACCTGGAGAATTCCATGAACTGTAGAGTCCATGGGGTCTAAAGAGTTAGACACGACTGAGAAACTTTCACTTTCATACTTCTTTTAAAAGCATATTTGAACAGGACAGTATTTTTAAAAATTCAGTTAAATGGTTAGAATTCTGTTTTTTTTTTGCTTCTTAAAGCCAAAATCTAGGAACTAGTTTTCTCTTGATTGCAACTCAAACTGCAGACATGATAATTTTGCAGAAATCAAACAGCCTCTGGATTGAAAGACACAGGACCCAGAAGAGCTAAAACAATTTAAATAATATTTCTACTTGATATTAAGGTTTACTATGTATCCACAGTAAGCAAGAAAATGTAATATTGGTGGAGAGACAGACCCATAGATTAATAGAATAGAGATCTTGGAAATAGACCTACACAAATATGATCAACTGATTTTTGAGGTTCAAAGGTGGATGAAGGACAGTCTCTCAACAAGCAGTGCTGAAGCAGTTGGACATTCAGAGGCAAAAAGATGAACTATAACCAAAACCTCACACTGTATACAAATATTAACAAAAATGGATCATGGACTTAAAAAGTAAAATATAAAACTCCTACAAACACATAGGAGATTTGGGCAATTTAGGGCTAGGCAAAGCATTTTTAGAATTGACAATAAGAGCATGATTCATAAAAGGAAAACTGGTAAACTGGAACCTCATCAAAATTAAAAACTTTATGAAGAGGTAAAAAAGCAAGGAGAATATAATTACCAATCACATATCTGACAAACCCCTTGACCTAGAATATATAGTGTTAGTCGCTCAGTCATGTCCAACTCTTTGCAACACCATGGACTGTAGCCCGCCAAGCCCGTCAGGCTCCTCCGTCAGTGGGATTTTCCAAGCAAGAATACTGGAGTGGACTGCCATTTCCTTCTCCAGAGAATATATAAAGAGCTCTCAAAACTCAACATTAAAAAACCAATCCAATTGAAAATGGCAAGCAGCATGAATAGACATTTCAATGAAGGAAATACATAGATGGCAAATAAGCACCTGAGAAGATGTTCAGCATCATTAGTCACTAGGGAGATGCAAATCAAAATCACAATAGTACTGCATACCCATCAGAATAGCTAAAAAACAAAACAAACAAACAAAAAAAAAAACTGGTAACTCCAACTGCTAGAGAGGATGTGGAAAAACTGGATTACTTATACACTGCTGGTAGGAATATAAAATGGAACAGTCACTCTGGGGAAAAGTATGATAGTTTCTTATAAAGCTAAGCATGTGCTTATCATACAACCCAGCACTTACACTCTTAGGTAATCATCCCAGAAAAATTAAAACTTATATTCACACAAAAAACTGTACAGCATCTTTATAATAGCCCCAAACTGGAAAGAACCCAGATGTCTTTCAATGGGTAAATGGTTAAGTCTTCCCTGGTGGCTCAGATGGTGAAGAATCTGCCTGCAGTGCAGGAGACCCATGTTCAATTCCTGAGTCGGGAAGATCTGCTGGAGAAGGAAATGGCAACCCACTCCAGTATTCCTGCCTGGAGAATTTCATGACCGAGGAGCCTGGTGGGCTACAGTCTATGGGGTCGAAAAGAGTTGGACACGACTGAGAGACTATCACTCACTAAGTAAAGTGTAGTCTGTCCATACCTTGGGATGGTACTGAGCAGTAAAAAAAGGAAGGAATCATTGATACATACAACACTGTGGATGAATACCCAAGGAATTACAGTGAGTAAATAACGCCCACCTCAAAAAGTATGTACTGCATATTTCCATTTCTTTACTGATGAAATTATAGAGATGGGTAACAGATGCATGGTGGCCAGGGATGATAGAGGCAGGGAGGAAGGGAGCTGGATGTGGATATAAAAGGGTATTACTAGGGAATCCTTGAGTTTGATAGAGCTCCGGGAGTTGGTGATGGACAGGGAAGCCGGGCATGCTGCAGTCCATGGGGTCCCAAAGAGTCGGACACGACTGAGTGACTGAACTAACTGGGGGAATCCTTGAAGTGATAGAACTATTCTCTACCTTAACTGTGGTGACGGGCTCATGAATCTAGGCTTTTGATAAAATTACATAGAATTAAATATACAGACATACACTCACACATACACGAAAGGGAACATGTAAAACTGGGGGACTCTAAATAAGGTTAATGGACTATTTCAGTGTCAGTTTCTTGGTTGTATATTGTACCGTAGTTACTCAAAGTGCTATCATTTGTAGAAACTGGGTAAAATGGGATCTCTCTGTATTATTTCTTACAACTGCATGAGAATCTGCAATTATCTCAATGCAAAAAAATTTTAAAAAACCAAACAATTCTCTCTCTCCTCAAAAATCATCCCCATCGGCCTCTGGATGGTGAATCATGTAAATCCCACACTCTAAAATAATACACACAGGATGGGTTCCAGCTGCTCCTATATATTATTCCTTTGAGACAAGAGAATTTATGGCAAATTCTGTTTTAAGCAGACAGAGGTGGGAGGGATGAGCCTAAAAGGAAAAATAATTACCATACTGTGGAATAAGCTTGCTTTCTCCTCAGGTTTTTTGATGGTAAAAGTAAGAGTTTTCTTCATGGATTTGTTTTGCATTTAATGGATTACTTTCCTTCAACTTGCTCTCCAAAAATACAGGCTATTGAAAAATACTCTCTCTCTTGTGTACACATTTCCCACATATATTCTGTTCATCTGATGATTCTGTGATTAAATGACAACCCACTCCAGTGTTCTTGCCTGGAGAATCCCAGGGATGGGGCGGCCTGGTGGGCTGCCGTCTGCGGGGTCGCACAGAGTCAGACACGACTGAAGCGACTTAGCAGCAGCAAACATATGTAGATCATGGTTCTACAGTTAAGAATATGATCATAATGTCTCCTTCCCCATAGGTTACCAAATGTCACTTTTGGGAATTTTCCATCTTCCATCTCCTTGTAAAGATTATTATACTACAACAAAGCATGACATTTCTTTCTCTTTGAGATATGGTAAGTTCCCCTCATACACTTTAAAAATCTTATTGTATAATAAGTGATTCTAGCTTGGTTAACATGGATTTTTTCTTTTTATTCACCCAACAATCCAAACCCAAAGTTCCTTTTATTTCCTAGAATTGGCATTAAGGATAAGATAAACACCTAATTTGAAGTTTGGACTTAACAGACAGAGGCTTTTTCAAAAAGGTCAGGTATAAAATCTCTGTTAGTGCTACATGTGGACTAGCTAAGATTTCCCTCCCAGGGATTTATTCTTTTAGACAAGTTTCATCCTGAATTATTTCATTGGAATTGTTACCTTAAAGATTAAACATGTTTTTATAACCTGACTTGGCCAAACTTGTTTTAATCAGGTATGTACTTTTCAGAAATAAAACGTATTCCAAGACTTTGGGAAATGGAACTATTATTCGTGTAATATTCTACAGTCAAATATAAACTTTTGATCTAAAATACTTGGCAGAAAGAGGCCAGAAACATTAAGTAGTTAAAGCTTCATGCCTGAACATAGATAGACTCAGAAATATCCTTCCTGGATTAAAGCTTTCAATTGCCAAGTTATTACATGAGCATTAGGTTGGAAATGATTCAGAGAATAATGATGTTTCAGTCTTTAGAAAACCAATGTATTGCTAAAAAATTACATACAATTTGAGGACAGGATCTTATTAAAAATGAATTTTGGAAAGCTGGTGATTTAAAGAAAATATACAGTAAATTTTCTGTAAAGTCAAGGGTCATTTTATAGATATAACCATTACTATATGATCTCAGTAACTGCACATTGTTACACTTTTCTTAAACACACACAGTGTTTTCATCTACGTTAGAATTCACTTCAGAGTTCAGAAGCTTTACACATACACATTCGTTTACATACTCACATACATTACTAGGAGTGAGAAAACATGCAAAGGATGCAGATTGGTTAAGATGTGTGCTTTGTAAACAGTTCCCCAAGCCTGGGACCAATTTTATGATTCTTTATCTTCCTTTGCCAGAATGCAAGACAGGGGGTTTAAATAAGCATAGGTATTTATATTGGAGAAGGCAATGGCACCCCACTCCAGTACTCATGCCTGGAGAATCCCATGGGCGGAAGAGCCTGTTGGGCTGCCGTCTATGGGGTCGCACAGAGTCAGACACAACTGACGCGACTTTGCAGCAGCAGCAGCAGCAGGTATTTCTATAAATGCCTGTGGTTGAACTATGGGCTTCCCAGGTGGCTCAGTGGTAAAGAATCTGCCTGCCAATGCAGGAGATGCAAGAGACAAGAGTTCAATCCCTGGGTTGGGAAGATCCCCTGGAGGAAGGCTGAGTAGAGGTTGGGGGAGAGGAAGTGTCTCCTGATTGAGGAGGCCTCTCTGAGATGCTGTGGGGAGGTTTAGAACATTGGCAAGATGTGAGTAAGTTACCCTGTGGAGGGGCTGGGAGAAGATGCTGTGATTGGTTGCTTCTGGTTTTGAACACTGGTTTAATCCCTAAGAAAACAACCAAAGCAGATGTAGATGGGGACTTCCCTGGTGGTCCAGTGGTTGGGACTCTGTGCTTCGTCTCCTGACCAAGGTGTGGGTTCAATCCCTGGTCAGGAGACTAAGAATCTTGCATGCCCATAGAGTGGCCAATAAAACCCCACTCCCCTCAAACAACAAAGAAAACAGAACAACAGTAAAACAGATGTAGATGAAACCAACTCTTCTCGGCCTCTCTGAGGCCAGACCTAGCCTTCCCAGTTCTGAGGAAGTACAGACCATTGAGTCTCCTCTTCCAGTGGCTAATGGCTCATCTCTGAGGCAGAAAACTTTCTACAGAGAACAAATGAACATTTACCATCTACAGCTGTTCTTCCCATCATGACCAGTCAAGCCAACTGAGAATTTGTCTCAGCGTTGGGGAATTGTATGGAGAAGGAAATGGCAACCCACTCCGGTATTCTTGCCAGGAGAATTCCATGGACAGAGGAGACTGGCAGGTTACAGTCCATGGGGTTGCAAAGAGTCAGACAAGACTGAGCGACTATCACTCACTCACTTGGGAATTGTAAAATTAAAAGAGATTCTTCGAGTCTGCTGCCATGAAGAAATTCAGCATGAATCTTTGAAGATTCTAAGCAATTTAGATGGTACTCACCCAAAGCAGGGCTGTTATAGACACAAAGAGTTCAGGATCAAAGAGAGTAATTGTTGGCAACCTCTTCTCTACGACTAATGTAAGTGATTCTCAGCTTATTAAAGACTGCTCAGTCATGGAGAATTTGGCCTTTTAGCTCAGAGCTGTTACTTACTCAGAAGAGAATTTTGCCTATAAATTCTTTATGAGATTTCATCACTAGGTTAAGTGCTACATTCAAAGCAGAGCTATTTTTAAAAATTAAAATGCATTGTATTTGTAAATTAAGAACCTGAAAGTATTTTGCTCTTTTAAGTGTCTTTATCTGCTGCTGTGAATACTCCACTAAAGACTGACAGAAATAGCTATGTGGGGATACTAGCCATGTTTGAATGAAACTTTCTGGTTGCTTGACACAATTATACAACAGAAGAGTCACGCGAATATCTTGTTAGTATAGAAAAAAGGGGTGGATATGTTTAAAACCTATTTCCAGTAAATATTTTAGAACAATTCAATTCAAACGGAAAATGGATTTTGACATTACTCATCAAGGTGCAAAAGAAAGTTCAGTTGAAATTGCATTCTTTTGCCAGGAAAAAATTAAATTCAGTTCTGCTAGGTTTAGGGGGGAAACAAAAGGAAGGTAAAGTCAGTAACTGATAGAATCAAAAATTGTCATCAATTTTAAGTGACTGGAAAATTTGTCTGATGGTCTTTCTTTGGGTACTTATCATCCTTTAGTCTTCTTTTTCTCTCCTTTTAAAAACCTAAGTGAATAGTTAATTTACAATGTTTCATTAGTTTCAAGTATATCTGATGATTCTTTGAGACACAAAAATACCCACAGTGCCCAACTCCTTAAATGATAAGTGTATACACTTTTTGGCAAATATTTGTTTTATAGTTTCTGAAGTCACAGAATGTAATCATTAATCTATTTTGTCCATTTTATTTATTTAGAAAAAACTTTAGTTATACAATGAACATGTGTACTTACTGTTGAAAAAGTAGAAAAATCAGAAGGCAAAATTGAATTGTTACCCATTGAACTACCGTCAAGAGAAAAGTAGTTAATATCTTGCTCTTTGTTTTTCCATACTTTTTTGCTTGCATATAAATATTTCCCAAAAGTAGTACAATACTGCATGCTTGCTTAAATCTATACATCCCAGGCATCTTTCTGTACCAAGAAAAACATTTTTACATCAGGGAATTTCCACTTATGGAAGGATATCAGGACCACTGAGGGGCTTCCACAAACCCAAGCTGTGTCCCCCTTTGTAGATTCAGCTATGCCCCTCTAGACAGAGGGCCCCCACCAGTCACTGTTGTAAGGGACCTTGACACAGATGGAAGTACCCATGGGCCTCTGTGAGGGAAGAGAGGAAGCGAAATGCTCTCCCATACCAGTATTTTAAATGACTGGATGGTATACTCCTGAATGCAGGAACCAGAGTTTAACAAATGCTCTACAGGTTGACATGCACTTCCTTTCTTATATTTTCCTGTTACAAATATTTTTGCCAAGTCTTTGTTCATATCCTTAACTATTCCTCAGGATATGAAGTGGAAGCCCTGGATCAAAGAGTGTACCTGTGCTCGTGTGTAAATGAAATGTTGATGCTGTTATCAACAGCCACATGGAAAGTTTGTCCCAACTTATACTCTCACCAACAGACTATGGGAACAACCATTGGCCTGAATAGAAATTTTTAAACCTTGTCAATTTAAAAAGCAAAAAATTATACCTCATCATCATTATTAATGTTTTTGCTAGAAGAGCAGTGAATATAAAATATTTTTCATGTACTTACAGGAGAGAATTTTACTTCCATTATGGCTTATTATAAACTGTGGAAAATTCTGAAAGAGATGGGAATACCAGACCACCTGACCTGCCTCTTGAGAAATCTGTATGCAGGTCAGGAAGCAACAGTTAGAACTGGACATGGAACAACAGACTGGTTCCAAATAGGAAAAGGAGTACGTCAAGGCTGTATATTATCACCCTGCTTATTTAACTTCTATGCAGAGTACATCATGAGAAATGCTGGACTGGAAGAAACACAAGCTGGAATCAAGATTGCTGGGAGAAATATCAATAACCTCAGATATGCAGATGACACCACCCTTATGGCAGAAAGTGAGGAGGAACTCAAAAGCCTCTTGATGAAAGTGCAAGTGGAGAGTGAAAAGGTTGGCTTAAAGCTCAACATTCAGAAAAAGAAGATCACGGCATCTGGTCCCATCACTTCATGGGAAATAGATGGAGAAACAGTGGAAACAGTGTCAGACTTTATTTTTTGGGGCTCCAAAATCACTGCAGATGGTGACTGCAGCCATGAAATTAAAAGATGCTTACTCCTTGGAAGGAAAATTATGACCAACCTAGATAGCATATTCAAAAGCAGAGACATTACTTTGCCAACAAAGGTCCGTCTAGTCAAGGCTATGGTTTTTCCTGTGGTCATGTATGGATGTGAGAGCTGGACTGTGAAGAAGGCTGAGCACCGAAGAATTGATGCTTTTGAACTGTGGTGTTGGAGAAGACTCTTGAGAGTCCCTTGGACTGCAGGGAGATCCAACCAGTCCATTCTGAAGGAGATCAGCCCTGGGATTTCTTTGGAAGGAATGATGCTGAAGCTGAAACTCCAGTACTTTGGCCACCTCACGCGAAGATTTGACTCATTGGAAAAGACTCTGATGCTGGGAGGGATTGGGGGCAAGAGGAGAAGGGGACGACAGAGGATGAGATGGCTGGATGGCATCACTGACACGATGGATGTGAGTCTGAGTGAACTCCGGGAGTTGGTGATGGACAGGGAGGCCTGGCGTGCTGTGATTCATGGGGTCGCAAAGAGTTGGACACGACTGAGGGACTGAACTGAACTGAACTGAACATGATATTGAATATAGCTCCCTGTGTTAAGAGATTTTTTTTTTCTTTTGACTTTCTCTTCTTCAAGGCTTTTCCTAGTGAGATTTTGGTTTCTCCTGCGAGTCCCACATTTCAATCTCTCTAATCTTTCACTCCCTACCCTGCAGCATCAATACAGCATTTCCTACTTCCTGAACCCTTTTCTCATGCAGATTCCTTTGCCTTGAATGCCACTCACCTGAACTTCAATGCCAGCCTCTTTATGAAGTTTTTTTAAGGGTGTTTTGAAATGACTGACTGTAGGCAAATTTCCCATTCTGGGAAGCTCTTCACATGGCTTGGGTTCATTTTGCATCTTGAATGCTATACGGAAATCACTCACTGAGCAGCAAACTCCCTGCTGTATCCTTATTTGAAAATAAGCACTACCTGATTTAAAAAAAGTTTGCAACTTTGGACTAATGATCTTACACTAAACCTTGCAAAGTCCTATAGGAGAATCCAGAATGGAGCCTTAGGAAGGTTTATTGCTGTGGGCCACCTGAATCTGGGCATTTTTTTTTTAGGTGGTACTTTCTTATTGTTTTATTATTATTATTTTTTCTCATTTAGTCAGTTACCCAGCTACACTTTTGATAACATGAAATTCCCAAATCTGATGTCCTCCTGCATTCAGTACTCCGGCCTACATGCTTCTTTCATTCTAGATATGCACAAACATTAAGAGTGATTATCCTTTTAATAGGAATGGGCAATATAAACAAAGTTTGAAAATATTCTTCTCTATAATCAAATAAATCAAAATAAGTGAGACAATAATTTATGAGCCTACTATTCAGGGCTTGAAATATTCTAGGCTGAGTGGATGAAGGTAATTAAAGTGCCACATAGGAAATATAATGCCATACCTGTTTCTCCCCGGTGGGAATCCATTCACAGAGCAGATTCCAAACTGAAAGACTGCTTCCAACTACAGGCCATGGACTAAAATTTCCCTCCTTTGCAAAGATGGGAGGGATGCAGATTGCAGAATTCTAAGGACTCAAGATTTAGAGAGAAAGGAGGCAGAACTGCATTGCTGATGGCAGGAGGAAAAGAACACATGAAATACCTTTCGCAGAGCATCTGGAGGTAACAGAGCTACCTCTGTGATGAAAATGAACCTCTAGGAACTTTCTCCATCCAAGAGTTATCATTAAGTGTTAACAAAGCCATGATAGGAAGAAGTGAACTTCCAAGCATAAATCAATTGGTTCAAGAGTGACTTGCCCCAAAGAAGAGGAGGAGGAGTGGAAGCAGATCCAGACTGGATCAGAATAGATACCCTTCTCTTATCAATAATTGCTTATGGATTTTCATCAGTTTCTCAGTGAGGGAAAGAATGACAGAATCACAGAACTTATCTGGTCACTGGTGGTCGTGGTAAAGAATCTGTCTGCTGATGCAGGAGATGCAACAGATGTGGGTTTGGTCTTTGGGTCAGGAAGATTCCCCTGGAGAAGGAAATGGCAACCCACTCCAGTATTCTTGTTGGGAAAATCTCATGGACAGAGGAGCCTGGTGGGCCACAGTCCATGGGGTCACAAAGGGACACCACTGAACACATGTGCGTGCATGCATGCACACACACACACACATCTGATCATCAGCCTGTTGAGTGCCTCCACTTAGAGCAGCAGGTCATAGCCCTGGCTGTACCTTAGAAACACCTGGGGAGATTCTTTTTTAATGAGTTCTCTAAAAAATATTTATTTCATGATAAAACACATATAAAATTTACCATCTTAACTATTTTAAAGTATACAGTTCAGTAGTCCTAAGTACACTCACATTGTTACACACCCCATTTCTAAAACTCTTCTCAGCTTATAAAACTGAAACTCTGTACCCAGTATCAACCTGTCATTCCCCTGTCTCCCAGCCCCATCCTGCTTTCTGACTCTATGAAATTGGCTACTCTAGGCATTTCATGGAAATGCAATCATGTGGTAGCTGTCTTTGTGACTCTTATTCACTTAGCATAATACCTTCGAGGCACATCCATGTTGTAGCGTGTGTCAGAATCTCCTTCCTCCTTAAAGGTGAATGATATTTCACTGTGTGTACCTGGGGAGATTTTTTTTAAAACAGTCAAAGCTCAGGTTCACCTCAGACCAATTCAATCAGAATTGCTAGGGGTGGGATCCAGGCATCAATGTGTTTATGACACTCCCCAGAGGATTCTGTATATGTAGCCAGTGGTGAATGCCATCTTGAATGCTATACGGAAATCACTCACTGAGAAGTGTACCCACTGTGGCATACTTATTTGGAAATAAGCTCTATCTAAATATCTAAAACCAAAACATCTAAAACTCATTAGTTTGTCCCATATACATGCTTGCCTCCTGAATTCCATTCTCAGAGGATTGTTAAACCTGGGGAGCTTTAAAAATCCTGCTGCCCATAGTATTCCACACAAATTAAACCAGAATATCTGATGACACAAATAGATGGATAAAGATATATTATGTTCTTGATTTGGAAGAATCAATATTGTCAAAATGACTACATTGCCAAAGGAAATCTACAGATTCAATACACTCCCTATCAAATTACCAATGGCATTTTTCATAAAACGTTTTAAATTTGTATGGAAACACAAAGACCCCAAATAGCCAAAGCATTCCTGAGAAAGAAAAACAGAGCTAGAGAAATCAGACTGTCTGACTTCAGACTATACTGCAAAGCTACAGACATCAAAACAGTATTGTACTGGTACAAAAACAGAAATATAGATCAATGGAATAGGATATAAAGCCCAGAAATAAGCCCAGACCTCTACAGTCAATTAATCTGTGACATATGAAGCAAGAATATACATAGAGAAATGACAATATCCTCATTAAGTGGTGCTGGGAAAATTGGACACTTACATGTAAAAGAATGAAATTAGAACATTCTCTAATACTATACACAAAAATGAACTCAAAACGGATTAAAGACCTAAATGTAAGGCCAGAACCTATAAAACTCTTAAAAGAAAGCAGGCAGAACATTCTTTGACATAAATTACAGCAAGATCTTTTTCGATCCACATCCTAGAGTAATAAAAATAAAAACAAAAATAAACAAATGTGACCTAATCAAATTTAAAAACTTTTACACAGTGAAGGAAACCATAAACAAAACAAAAAGACAACCCGTGGAATGGGAGAAAATATTTGCAAATGAAGCCACCAACAAGGGATTAACCTCCAAATTATACAAACAGCTCATGCAACTGTATATCCAAAAAACCCAAATGACCCAATCAAAAGATGGGCAGAAAATCTGAATAGACATTTCTCCATAGATGACATATAGATGGCCAAAAATCACATGAAAATATGTTCAACATCACTGATTAGAGAAATGCAAATCAAAACTACAATGAGGTATCAACTCATACCCATCAGAATGGCCATAATCAAAAAGTCTACAAAGGATAAATGTTAGAGAGGGTATGGAGAAAAGGAAACCCTTCTACACAGTGGAAATGTCAATTGGTGCAGCCATTATGGAGAACTATATAGAGGTTTCTTTAAAAACTAAAAACTGAACTACAATATGATCCAGCAATCTTATGCCTGGGCATATATCTGGAGAAAACCATAATTAGAAAAGACACATACACCCCAATGTTCATTGCAGCACTATTTACAATAGACAAGACATGGAAGCAATCTAAATGCCCATTGACAGATGAATGGATACAGATGTGTTTTATATATATGAGAAAATGTTACCCAGTCATAAAAATGAACATAATAATGTCACTTGCAGTGACATGGATAGACCTAGAGACTGTCATATTGTTTGAAGTAAGTCAGACAAAGACAAATATCATGATATTGCTTGTAGATAGAATCTAAAAAAAATGGTACAAATGAACTTCTTTACAAAACAGAAATAGTCACGTATGTAGAAAACAAACAGGGTTACTGAGGGGGAAAAGGGGGGTGGAGGGATTGACATATGCTCACTACTATATATAAAATACGGAGCTAATGAGAGTACTGTATAGCACAGGGAACTCTACTCAATACTCTGTAATGACCTAGGTGGGAAAAGAATCTAAAAAAAAAAGAGTGGATATGTGTATAACTGATTGACTTTGCTATACAGCTGAAACTAACACACTGTAAATCAAGTATACTCCAATAAAAGTTCATTAAAAAAATAACATTCCAGGACCCAAACAAGAAGTTCAACACCCTTGGGCCGTCACCACCCCTGCCCCCTTCCCCTCAACAATCTGCCTCTTTCTGCAGCCCCTGGGAACTACTGATCTACTCTTTTCGTACATTGGCCTAGTCTGCATACTTCAAATAAATAAAACCATTGTGGACAATTTGTGGTCCTTTGTGACTGACTTCTTTCAATTAGCATGATATTTCTAAGATTCATCCATGTTGTAGCATGAATCAATAATGCACTATTTTTTTATGCTAAGTAATATTCCATTATAGGGATATGCCATATTCTATTTATTCACCATTGGGTAGACATTTGGGTTTTTCCTATTCTTTTTTTTTTATCTTTATTTTATTTTTAAACTTTACATAATTGTATTAGTTTTGCCAAATATCAAAATGAATCTCTTTGGCTATCATGAATAATGCTGCAATTAACATTTATCTACAATTTTGTATGGATGCATGCTTCCATTTCTCTTGGGTAGATACCTAGGAGTGGAAACATTTTTTTTTTTTTTTAAATATAATTTTGTCTAGACCTTCCTATTAGATTGTAAACCCTTAAAGGCAAATATTCATCTTTTAGCCCCTGGTAGTACCTAGAAAAATATCAAAAATATTTGCTGACTTGAATTCATTGCAGCTTTCATTTTGGGGTTTAAAATATGCCAGTCTCTGACCTCAGCACTAAGTGACATGATATTTCTAGCTTGATTTTTATTTACTGGCTATTCCATTAACTTCAGCTTCTCTGCCTTCACTGGAAGGCCTCAGCTGTGCCCTAGAAGTGCCCCTTCGTCTTGGTTTCAAAATGTTGGTGTAAATTGTCAGCCCTGGGTGTTCCCTGGTGCTAAACTTTTTCCTGCTTCTTCCTCCACAGTCTCTTTCTGTGGCTTCAAGTTCTTGATTTTATTATATATGTAAATATTGTTTTCCAGAGCCCCACTATGAAACTGGGGCTGTCTTTTAATCTGAAGATTTAAATGATGTAATAGGAAGTACTTGGATGGTATAGAAGGCTAGAGATGATTACACAGTGCTACGTATTTTTATATCACAGCTGGAAGACAGTCCTTGTCTCCATTTAGAACTGATCTTAGAACATGCTTTGTGAAACAACCCTGAACCACATCCTGTGAAGGATTTACAGCTTTCAGGTCAGAAGAACTGGCCTGGAGCTCGAAGCATTCATCCTGTGGGGTTCTCCAGGGCCCAGTAGAACCCGGCTGGGGTTCCCGGCTCCCTTTCCTCTACTGAGATAATGGGAGTGGCCCCAAAGGACTGCCAACATGGGGGTTTAAAATCCTTCAGCTCTCTGAAATCTGTGAGGCAGATGTGAGTTAGTTCTGGTTAATTCAGGTGACTAAAAACATTCTCCCTGAAATGAACCAATAAAATATGATGAAGGGACAGAAATTACCCCTGATTCTCTTACTTCTCTGTGTTATATAGCAAGTGGACCTTGGACTTCCTGTTACCAATTTGATTTCCTCGTATTTCCCCCTCACTCAATTCTACCTCCTGGAATTGAGTCTCCTTCCTTCTCAGTGAACATGGATGATGGCTGATTTCTGCAATTACACTGAAATGTTTAAGCCTATAGCAGCCTGCCTCTTCTCACGTGTGCAGGGGTTCTCATAGGATTGGTTTCCGCCTCCCCCGCTTCCCCTTCGCAGAGCACATTTGGCAAGTGTCTGCAGACGCTTCCCCTGGTCACAGCAGGGGAGGGGGATGCTACTGACACCTAGTGGGTAGAGGCCAGAGATGCTGCTAAATGAATATCCGACAATGCACAGGGCAGCCCCAGTCCCCCCTAACAAAGAACTATCAGCCTCAACTATCAACAATACTGAATTCTGAACCCCTGCAGGTGGCTTCAGTACCCCTAGCTGAGGGCCCGCCACCCCACCTTTCCTTCCCTAAGTGGTTCAGCCCTAGTCTTACTCCCAGCTTTCTGTTTCCCATTTTAGGTGATTGGCTTCAAACTAGAAGAGTGTTACAGTAAGCTGTGCTTCCCTGATGGTTCAGCGGGTGAAGCATATGCCTGCAATGCAGGAGACACAGGAAACGCAGGTTCAACCCCTGGGTCTGGAAGATCCCCTGGAGTAGGAAATGGCAACCTGCTCCAGTATTCTTACCTGGGAAATCCCATGAACAGAAGAGCCTAGGACAGAGAAGCCTGATGGGCTACAGTTTGATGAGTCAGATAAAACTGAGAGACTAATCATGTATAGTAAGTCCATCAGCTTTTTAGAAATTCTGTTATTTGCTAAATAATGATAAAACCCCTCGGTGTACATAAAGCCCAGTTCCAGGTGTTGTGGTCATCTCATCCATACCTTCCTTTATCAAGCTACACATTTAATTGGTCCTGCTTTTCTGGTTGGTTTACCACATTGACATTTGCAAAGCCTCAGTGGGGCTACATGAAATTTTTTCTCTTGATAAACTCATTGGTAATCTTAGTGATCTATGTATTAATCACATAAAAGGGGACAACAGAGACGGTTGGATGGCATCACTGACTCGATGGACGTGAGATTAAGCAAGCTCTGAGAGTTGGTGGTGAATAGCTTGGCATACTGCAGTCCATGGGGCCACAAAGAGTCAGATATGACTGAGTGAGTGAACTGAATCAGCAGGAATTAACATAATATTATTGCTTTTGGGGATGAAAAGCATGTCAATATAGTTACAAAGGAACTGGATGCATTTTGGTAATTGTTTCACGAAAGTTGCTAGATTATGCTGGTCTTAAAATGAGGACGTGCTGTGATAAACAGTAAAATATATGAAACTGACAACTAATTTTCTGGCCTCGCTAACTGGTTTTCATTGCTGATTGTGTACTAACTTTACCTCATTTGCCTTCAACTTGAAGACTGTGCTCAGGCCTATATCTTGTGCAAGAGTTTCCTCATTTTTTTTTGTCCAGTTTGGATGAAAATAAATGAAAACATGAGGGGCATATCATGTCAAAGTGCCCAGCCCCTCAACCACAGTGTGGGCGCAAATCGTATTCGGTAAACAGCCTCTCCATAGATAGTCCTGCATTCCACTCTTGTTTCTACCACTGTTCTTTTCTTTGAAAATGGCACAGTCATATCTAACACAGGGGATAATTTTAATAAATTTATAACATTATATTCTTCCTTTGTGGCTCAGAGACCTGGATTCAATGCAGGAGACCTGGATTCAATCCCTGGGTCAGGTAGATGCTTTGAAGAAGGGAATGGCAACCCACTCCAGGATTCTTGCCTGGAGAATCCCATGCACAGAGGAGCCTGACAGGCTACAGTCCATGGGGTCTCAAGAGTCGGACATGACCGAGCGACTGACACTACTACTCAACTTCTTTTTTGACTCACCTGAGTTATTGTATACATTTAAAACCACAATTCTCATAGAAACCTTATGCTTATTGAACACATTTTATTTTTCACATTACATCAGGAATCATGAACTATTTCACCTGTGTCACCTAAATGGCATAAGCATGAGGAATGCAATGCTTTAAAGCTAACTTTTCTTTCAATGACAGCAGACACCATGTTTCCTTGAAACTTATCATTTACATACACCTAGGATATTATTTTGAAGATATGGACAGCTCTATAGAATTTGAACTTTCTCTAAACTGTCACAACGTAGATCACCATGATAAAATAAGTATCCCCCTAATACACAACTTTAAATTGTGCAGCTCAACACTGTATCATTGGAAGCTTTCTTTAAGGAACAGAAAAGCTCAGGTCATTGGCTGCACCCTTCTCTAAACTATATATCGACCATCCCACTGGATACTGTATTAAGTATACAGGTCTTGCGTACAAATTTGTTGTTGTTGTCATCGTTACTTAGTCGCTGAGCTCTGTCCAACTCTTTGCAACCGCATCCTGCCAGGCTCCTCTGTCCATGGGATTCTCCAGGCAAGAATCCTGGAGTGGGTTGCCATTTCCTCCTCTAACAGGTTTTCCCGACCCAAGGATAGAATCCACATCTCGTGCACTGCAGGCAGATTCACCTGGGAAGCTGAGCCACCAGGGAAGCTCTCTATATAAATGTTATTGTTCTGAAAAAGGAATGATTATTCTCTATGCTGGTCCCCCATCTACCTGACAACTTTTAAATTTGCAGCTGCCTTCTCTTAATCCAAAAAATGTCAACTTGCCAGTGAGACCGAAAGGGAGACTTACCTGGATTTCAGAGCTCGCACTGAGAGGCGCAGGCAGCAAACAGGGCGTGTAAAGGCATACCTGAAAGTGAGAGTCAATTGAAGCAGAAAACGCTTTCCCTGAGGCACCAGAGGGAGGAAAACCAGATGAGCAGTATACCGAAACCTGCCAGAAAAGGTGACTGTGGAGTCGCGTGTCTTAGGTTCTCCTTCTCTCTCACACACACGCTCAATACAGAGGGAAAGAGCTTGACTTCATGGCAAATGTCCTTCACCCTGATTTAGGTGCTAGACTTCAGAAAGCAATGACTAGGAGTGGATATCAGGGCTACAGGAACAAACTGCAACATTCCTACCAAATTTATAAGTTCTTAAGTTATGCGTAGCTGCTGTAATATTAAGGAGATAGATTCACAAAAAATCAGAGGCTTACACAAGCTCATTAAAGCAAGTGCGTTCCCATGCCCTCTTTTTTTTTTTAATTAAATTTATTTTAATTAGAGGCTAATTACTTTACAATATTGTATTGGTTTTGGCATACATCAACATGAATCCGCCATGGGTGTTCGAGAAAATGAACTGTTTGTTGTGAGGTGGGGTATGGATGAAAGGTATGAGCCTATTCAAATAATGTTTAATTACTACTTGCAATAATGTTTTACAAAGTAAACTCTGAACCTGGAAGAGAGTGGTTGACATGTGCAGATGTTTTCACTATTCACTAAGTAGTAGTGTGTTTTGCTTGTACATCCAACTTTGCCTTCAAAAACCAAGATTCTGGTGGCCTGGAGAAAAGAAGCTGTGTCGGATGAAACTTACAAAGAAAGAGTGAGACAGTCCGTGGAATATTCTGGCTCCTAGCATGTAAGTAGTAAACGTACCCTTTACAAATACGACTTTAAGACAAAATTATCTAACCCATCTACCAATTTAGAGTGGCAAATATCAAAAAGAAGAATTGGTTCATTCTGAACAAAAAGATTAAATTAAAAATCCAGAAGGCTAGCTCACGGCTGGGCCACGGCCTCTGCTGTTCTTGCCTATAACTGCTGCCCATGACGCAACGTGTGTTCACCCTCAGGGCACAAAAGGTCAGTTTTTCAGGATCCACTCAGCCTTGAAAGACTTCCCCCCATTTTTACCCTTACCCAGAGACTTTGGCAGTACATGCTCTAATACAGAAGTTCTGGAAACGATGTTATTCAGTATCTTCTAAATTGCAAGTGATGGGTTTATGGGCTCCATTATTTAATTGAATTTGAGTAAATCAATGTCACCAAGCAATGTTTATATTTTCAGATACCAAATAGGTAAAACAGAAAATATTCTCTTCTTTTATCTTCTTCTTGGGCTTCCCTTGTGGCCCAGCTGGTAAAGAATCCATCCGCAATGTGGGAGACCTGGGTTCGATCCCTGGGTTGGGAACATCTCCTGGAGAAGGGAACAGCTACCCACTCTAATATCCTGGCCCAGAGGATTCCATGGTCTGTATAGTCCACGGGGTCAAAGACAGTCGGATGCAACTGAATGACTTTCACTTTAATGTTGGTGTTTCTTCTGGCTTTATCATCTGAGAGTTCCCTGTCTCTTCCTATGTGCGTTTCTCAGAAAAACTCATTCAGACAGGTTAGTGACTTAATCCACTTCTTTCTCTTCTCTAACCCACCTACCTCCCTGAGCTTCAGCTCCTTGTTTCTAATCACTTATGCACATCTCTATCTGGATGACTCACCAGTACCTCAATCATACAATGTTTACAGATGAACTCTTGTTTTGTTCAAACCTGTCCATCTTCTTCATTTCCATCTCAGTTAATGGCATCTTTATCTACCCATTTGTTCAAGCCAGGAACCTCAGCTATGAGACAGGCCTGGCACCTGGGATCCTTGGCTGCAATGCTTGCCCCTGGACAAATGTTGCATTGAGCAACAAAGTCCAAAGAAACTATACGGGACTAAAAATACCTGTGCGCATGAGCAGCTGGGGAAATTCTGGACCCACAAGATACAAAGAGAACAAAAAAACCCAGTTGCCACTTTTGAAGAGCCTGGAACAAAAACAAGGTACTGTGTATGCCCCTGCACACACCACCACCTAAGGGATGGGCAAAACACCTAAGCCACCCTCCAGCCTGACCCCTGGACACACCCCTACCCTCATCCCATATAAGGAGCAGGCTGGCCCCTGAGCAGGGACCAAGCGAGCAAAGAACTTGTTGTTTTCACTCCCCACTGCTGCAGCAGGGATCCCCATAAACCCTTGCCTGAAGTTCTTGTATGGCCTCTACTAAATTTCTATTGACTGAGGAAGGCCAAGAACACTGGTTGGTAACAGCTATGCTTAATTTCTTCCTTTCCCTTCCATTCTCCTGAGACACAGAGGCAAAATCTCAGCGTGAACTCTGAACAATGGATGGGGTCCAGTGACAAAGAGGGAAGTGGCCATAGCTATTCCTTCTGCTGTTTTCCCCTCAGCTCAGCATCAGTGACTGTCCTTGGGCCCTGGCTTGCACTAGGACACTGCTCTTGTCCTTTCAGAGGGAGCTTGTGGGGCTTAGACTGGGTCCCAGACAATACCCACCTGCAAGACTTAAAGGCACAGTTGGAAATAGCACCTGATCCTCGCCATTTCTACTCCCCCAAGACTGTTAGGAAGTTTACCTTTCACTGGCTATTTATTCCCAAGATCCTTTCAAGAACAGTGTGGTGCAGGAAAGGGGAGTTGGTGTTGGGAAGTGGGGAGAGAAGGCTATTATTGACTGTTTTATTTTGCTTAGAAAGACCAAATTTAGTATTTTGGGGGCAAGGTCCTGATGACCAAACAAAGTTGTGTGCCTCACTGACTCAAGGCAGAAATTTTAAAACATTACATTTTTAGTATGGTTCTTAGCTTTTCTCAAGATGAGATCATCAAATAATTTTTATGAAGGAAATCCCCTGATTTCCAAATGCTGTCAAGCCAGCTTTAAAACAACAACAACAACTGCATTTATCCTTTCTTCTATTGCCTTACATCAATATGTTAAGCAGGGATATCCTCATTTCTGACCCAGACTCCAGGTGCCTTCTAAGCCTCATCCTTACTCCTTCTGAGCCTCATCCTCATCATCACCAGAGAACACAGACTTATACCTGTCACTTCCTGGCTTACAAACCTGCATCGGGTCCCTTTTACTGGCAGGAGTTTCTTAGTTGGGAGAACCACACATGTGCCCAAGCTGGCCCCAGACTCTCCACGTTCCCTGCAGGAAAGTGGCTGTGCACCACCCATTCTGCCCCCACTATTCAGGTGCTGTTATGCCTTATGCCTTTGCACAGGACACCATTCTGCCATCGCTGTTTGTCCTTTAGCTTTCACCCTGTGTAAAGCTTTTCTTCTCTCCTCCAGGAAGAGCTGGCTACTCCATCTTCTTCACAATGAAATGACAGCCTTTCTGTGGTGGTGAAGTATCGCTCTTAGTCTCCCCCTAATTACTTTTTTACAATGTGATGGCACGGACCACAGGGAAGACCCATCCTTGTTGCTCTTCCTCTGACTCCATGAACTGGGCTGCTCATGTTTCCAAGAAGCCAAAGGTTCAGTTCTGGCAGGTAAACTCCTCCATATCCTCTGATCTTCCTTCATCCTCCTCACACTCACCATCCAGTAACCAAGGGCCCAGTGCTGGGTATTCTAGTGCCCACAAGGGGGCAGCACTCCTCACCCACCAAGCAGGCTTTCTCTTCCCTTCCCGTTCTACAGGGTTGGTCTAGGGTCTCTTTCTAGCAGGTAGCTTGGCCTAATATTAGGTATCTGCCCTTTCCATATCTACCTTGAGCCTCTCCTTTTACTGGGATCCAAGCACTTTGTTTTCTCCTTTGAGGTGGGTCCCTCTTTACATTAGCTTCTTTCCATGGCTCTGCCTCAGGGGACAGATCATCAATATTTTAAGTCTTACAGATTTTCCACTGCTGGCTTTTGCTTAATCTCCACCAAGGGGACCATTAGCAGAATTCAGACACATCTGGCCTGTTCTTCTCTGCTTCCTACTCTAGCCCTGGAATGAATTGATTCTCCTTAAGAAGTTGCTATCCTGGACAGTTTTTGGAACTATGGCAGTTTGTCATCTATCTTTCTGTGATGAAGTCACTTGGGCATAATCTTCTACCCTACAAAGTTTTTGGTCAAGGATATAAAAGATATTACATGCTGTTTTCCCACATGTCAAGTTTAGTTCAGAGCACACGGTGGATGCTTTCTTTTTGAATGGACTAAGCATTAAATTGCTGAAACTACCAACAAAATCATAATGAGAGGCTTTCTTGGTAGCTCAGTGGTAAAGAATCCGCCTAGCAATGCAGGAGACATGGGTTTGATCCCTGATCCGGGAAGATCCCACATGCTGCATGGCAACTAAGCCTGTGTGCCACCACTGTTGAGCCTGTGCTCTAGAGCCCAGGAGTTGCAACTACTGAGCCCACGTAGCACAACTACTGAGCCCATGTGCGTCCTAGAGTTCGTGCTGTGCAAGAGAAGCTACTTCAATGAGAAGCCCGCACACCGCAACTAGAGAGTAGCCGCTGCTAACAGCAACTGCAGAAAAAGCCAGCACAGCAACGAAGACTCAGCACAGCCAAAAATAAAAATGAATACATAAATTATCTAAAATAACATATGGAGAAATCTATAGATGAGAAAAGTCTCAATCTCTTAATATGGAATTAGATTCTAAACTATGGGGCATGTGATTTGAACTTCTCTGTGTCAGCTTTCATTCAGCCTAAGTTGTCAGAGTGGATGGACCCAGAAAGTAATCAAATGAAATTTTCAGGGAGTACAGCATTCAAGACAAGAGAGGGACAATTTTCTCTAGTGCCTAGTAATTTAGAACAGCTAGAACATTCTCCTGCATGCCCTAATAAGGTCCTGTGGTAATTTAAGTCAACTGTTATTTCTCTAATCAATCACCATCTGCCTTTCTTCACAAAATGTAACTTCCTTTCTTCTCCCCCCATCTTTTAGACCTTCTTTGTTTTCTTCTCTTATCATTTTCTCTAAAGCCAATTTTAATTGCCAGGGGAAATGCAGGGATATTTTGTTCCCTTTCTTCATTGATTCATTTTTTCTAGTTCATGCTTCAGTAATCATTTTCAGGCAGCTTGACACTTATCAGCTATAAAACATGCTGAATTAGACAGAAAAGACCCTAACCCCACTCCAATCTACTTCCAGGGGGACCAAGCAGAATCCTTCCTTTTTGGTTCTCAACACTTGGTCAAGTCCCAGTTGACTCGGGTTCGTCCTAAATGATTGCTTCCCTTGCCTTGTGGTTCACCAAGTAGAACCAGTGCAGAAACTGCAGGTTTAAGTGGTTCAGGACTCCATGTGGTTTGGAACTGCATTCTCCTCCAAAGATGGCTTATATAATAGGAATAAAACTAAGGCAGATCTTAAATTTCACTCACGCGTCATTAAACTCATGCATATATTAAACTCCCCATTTAAAATCTCCTATGCAGTTTCCATGGATAAGTTTGTTAGCTGCTTGAAAGGACATATTTGGGATCCCTACAAGCTCATGGAGAATGATAGTCATGAATTAAGCCGAAACTGTTCATTTTTTATACAACATTGACAGATTATAGTTTCCATAAATGTTCTTCTGACACTACTTCTGTAGGCCTTTAGGCTCTTTCAGAATAGCTTTTCAGTGGTTCTTGTTACTTGTGTTTTTATTTATTTATATTTTAAGTTGATGCCATGGTAGTTTTCAATTTTGTTCCCTACAGGCCAGATCAATCTGTTCACTTCTGACAGACTGAAAAGCAAACTCCAAAGACTGGAATCACATCTTTTTCCCTTTGGGACTGAGAGGAAGCTTGTGGACAGTATCTGCTGAACTAACTTGTTTTATTTCTTTTTAAAACCCAACAGCTCCCACAAAGCACCACGGAGTAAGAGACCAGAGAGCAGCATTTGATTTTTAGGTAGAAATATCCACAGGGGTTAACTGAAATAAAAGGATTTTTCTGTTTGTTCATTTGATTGGTTGGTGATCTGTTTTATTAATCAAATGCTATTTCCCCTTTTGGTCTTTTAAATTATTGTGCAAAATGTGAAACCCTAAACACTAAATATTGGTGTATATTTAAAAGTTGTTTCAAACATCAGGGATTTCACAAAAAAGTGTTTTCCTTTTGAAATAAGTAAACTTAAAAGGCTTGTTGCATTCTTGGGTGATTTTATCATATCTCGAGGGGTTTTTGCCTGATATATGTATCTAGAGTTTTATAACGAAAATTGAAGAGACAGCATCATTTACATTTCATAAATTTACTTTCAAATAACCATGCATGGGTTACTACGCCACTTAGAAAGCCCAGCCTCTCAGTACAGTATATATATGTGTATATATTTGCCTATGTCACACAGCATGTTCCCTGACCAGGGGCTGATCCTGTGCCACTTGCACTGAAGGTGTGGAGTCCTAACCCCTGGGCCTCCAGGGAAGTCCCCCAGTATAGCTCTTCTTAATCGAGGGCTTGGCTTCTCTCATTTTCTTTTCCAAAAAGAAAACAGCTTTAGTGCTTTCCCTGAAATACAATATATGCTCATTGACCTGACATCAGATAACATAAAGAAGCTGAAAATAAAAATCACCTCAAAGCCCACAGTCTTTTGGTGGGGATCTTTCCAGATGTCTCCCCGTCTTGTTCCTGCTCTGTCATCTCCCAGAAACAGAGGATGGGTGGGCTGCAGGGCAGGAGCAGCTCCCAGACTTAGCAGTGTGGGGTCCTAGCTCTACTTCTCTATTCATAAGACCTTTGAAGCAGGTAAATTCCATTAGGTATAATTTACATACCATAAAATCCACCTAAGTGTATAGTTAAATACATTTGGTTGAACTCAAATGTGGGAGAATGTAATGTTTCACACCTCTGGGATAAGATATTTCCTTTGAAGGCAGCCTGGAGAGAAATTCCCTGGTGCAGCCTTATCTCAGCCAGGCGATCGTTGTCCTGCTGGTGGCCTGGCCAGCCTTTTGCTCCTTGGTGACTCACCTCACTATCCTTCCCAGACTCAAGGGGATTTTGTGAGGGCTCAGGAGTCTTCCCTGGGTACAAGGAGGCTTGCAAGTCCTGACGGGATGTGTGGAGGGCTACAAAGTCTCAGGAGATATTGGAACAGCTAAATGGCCTTTCAGAAGATTCTGTGAACCTAAAGGAGGCTAAGATCACAATGCTCCTTGGAACTGACACATGCTGCCAAAACTGTGGAAGGACAGATGGGTGTGGGCATGCCTGCAAAGTGTTCAGGCAGAAAGGAAGCGGCCAAAGCTCCCCGAGAGGACTGATGTCAATTGCCCTGGGTTACCTCAGAGTCATCAAAGGCAGAGCCCATTGGCACCTGGAGAGAACCCTCACTCTTTACAAAGAGTAAATTTACTCTTTGGTCTCTTTTAAAACCAACTTTCCCATTCTTGTCTTCATAGAGGAAGAAGGGAAAATTCATATAGTCTACAGTGACCTGGGCCTGAGGTAATCCTGGCACCTCTTACCTCAGAACCTGCCTTGGAATGTTCTAGTTACCAGACTATGGCAGATGGAGCTCACAGGGCATTTTAGAGCAAGCCAGGGGACTCAAGTTCATCCATGTACCTTTATAAGTCCTATCGGAATTTCTAAAATGTATTTCAGTACTTATGGGAAAGTGTTAAAAAGGACCAAGTGTTAAGTTGTTGATAAATGTGTACAGCTGTGTCATTCCTATGCACAAGTGGTTAACACAGAGTCATGGATAATTACAGCCCTAAGTCTTTGCCCTCAAGATGAGGAAACTAAAATCCAGAGCATAAAATGACTCGGCTAAAGCATATACTGGTCCACAGCCGTCCTCCATCCTTACTCTATCAGCTCTGCTTGATGCTCATGCTTCTTTTACTTCACTCCTTGGTGGGTGCCTGTGTGGCAAGGTGTCACACTAGCATACTTTAGGGTTTCAGTGAGTGCAAAGACGCGGAAGTGTTTTGAAGGAGAATGAGGCATACTCAGTTATTGAATTCACATATTCACCTTGTGCACTGCTGCTGCTACTGCTAAGTCACTTCAGTCGTGTCCGACTCTGTGTGATCCCATAGACGGCAGCCCACCAGGCTCCCCCATCCCTGGGATTCTCCAGGCAAGAACACAGGAGTGGGTTGCCATTTCCTTCTCCAATGCAGGAAAGTGAAAAGTGAAAGTGAAGTTGCTCAGTCGTGTCCGACTCTTAGCGACCCCATGAACTACAGCCTACCAGGCTCCTCCGTCAATGGGATTTTCCAGGCAAGAAGTGGGGTGCCATTGCCTTCACTAGGTACTAAGTTATCATTTTACAGATGAGGAAACTGAAGCACAAAGAAGCAACTTGCCCATGGTTACACAGATATCAACATTTCCTCTGATTCTCCTGAAATAAACTGACATAACAGGAAGGCAGAGGAAGAAGTAATAAAGACCAGGATGTTGGGTAACAAGAGACAGAACCAATCCTCTTAGAGCCCTTCCCTCCAATCACACTTAACTGTGTCAGGAGAAATTGTGAAAATCATAGAAATGAGAATAAAATTACTAGTGTTCATGTGTACTGCGTTCTTCCTAATTATTAATGTCTTCCATAGTCTTTGAGTTACTTTATAACTCTGTTAAGTCTTAGAGTACTACCGAGAGCAATGCAAATAACGCTTGTCCATAGATGCCGGAGCCAGCCGGCAAAGTCGATCAGGTCCCGAGAACGTGCACGGCGGGGCTAAGAAAGAAACTAAAGCAAGAGACTACAAAGATGGGGTCGAGAGGTTCAGACACGTCACCACGAAGGGACGCAGTCTGACACCAACTTTATTCAACATCTCATATTTATACAGAAAAGCGTGAGAGAGACAAAACAGTTGACATTTTTTCTTGGTTAGCCTATACATCTTACAAACAGTCACAAGAAATCTTG
>NW_011494734.1:3602476-3606921 GCF_000754665.1 Bison bison bison
CTGAGGCAGCTCCCAGAGCTGTGTCCTTCGGACAAAGGACCCCGTTCTCACGGGCAGCTCCCCGCACATAGAGGTGCAAAACGTATTCTGAGAGGGCTTCCTTGATGGTCTAGTGGTTAAGAATCCACCTGCCAATGCAGGGGGACATGGGCACAATCCTTGGTCCAGGAGGACCCCACATGCTGCAGAATAGCCAAGCCCATGCACCACAGCTGCTGAGCCTGCACTCTAGAGCCCATGCTTCACAGTAAGAGAAGCCGCCACAGTGAGTAACCTGGGCACTGCAATGAAGAGAGCCCCTCCTCTCTGCAACGAGAGAAAGCCTGCACGCAGGAATGAAGACCCAGCACAGCCAAATAACAAGTAACTCCTTTAAAAAATGTATCCTGAGGAGATGCAATTGTAAGATGCCTTATAAATACTGACTAATTGAATTCAGCATTTCTGATGGCTGATATACATGTGCTTTTGAAATTTCCCCTTTGGACTGGTTGTAACTGGTAGTAACATTTTGCTGGTTTCCTCATTAATTAACAAGTTAGATAAAATCTTTAGCATATGTTTAATGTTTCAACAAGAGTAAGAAGTAATGCTTCAAGGAGAGTAAAAATGTAGATTATTTTTAGAATGTGTTTGAGCCTATATGACTATCAGTCTAAAGCAGATATAGGAAGAGGTTAACATCTGAAAAACAGGGTAACCACAAATCAAAAATATACACTAGATTCACAAAAACCAGAAACAGAACTGGAAATCATCAAACCACAAAAAGAAAAAGAAAGGAAAAAGGAGGAAACATAGAATCAACTGGAAACAAGGTTTAAAGTGGCAACAAATACATATGTATCAATAATTGCCGTAAATGTCAATGAACTGAATGCTCCAATCAAAAGACAAAGTGGCAGACTGGAAAAAGAACAAGAGCCTACAATATGTTGTCTACAACAGATGTACCTTACTGCAAAGGACACACATAGACTGGAAATGAGGAGCTGGAAAAAAGATGTTACATACAAATAGAAATAAGTGGAAGTTGCGATACTCCTATCAGACAAAATAGACTTTAAAATGAAAAGCCATACAGAGAGATAAAGACAGACATTATATAATGAAAAAAGGATCAGTACAAGAAGAGGATCTTACGTTCGTCAATGTATATGCACCTAATATAGTAGGAGCACTCAAACACATAAAACAAATACTAGCAGGCATAAAGGGAGAAATTGATGGGACCACAATAATAGGATGTTTTAACACCACATTCTTATCAATGGACAGATATTCTAGAGAGAAAATAAATAAGGCAACAGAGATCCTAAATATACAAGTTAGATTTCACTGATATTTTCAGGACATTACATCCAAAGAACCCAGAATGTACATTCTTTTCAAGTGCACCTGGAACATTCTCTAGGACTGTCCACATACTAGGGCACAAAACTAACCTCAACAAATTTAAGAGTATATTTTAATCATCTTCTCTGACCACAATGGCATGAAACTAGAAATGAACCACAGGAAAAGAGAGGGGAAACAAGATTACACAGAGACCAAACAACAGGCTACTAAAAAGTCAATGGATAAATGAGAAAATCAAAAAAGAAATTAAAAAATACTTTGAGATGAATACTGAAAACACAACCATATGAAATCTATGAGATACAGCAAAAGCAAAACAGATACTCCCAGTTCTTCGAGGAAATTCAAAGTGATACAGGCCTTCTCCAAAAACAAGAAAAACATCAAGTAACAACCTATCACTTAAAAGAACTAGAAAAAGAAGAACACACAAAACCTAGTCAGCAGAAGGAAGTAAATAACAAAGATTAGAGAGGAAATAAATAGAGGTTAAAAAGCAATAAAGCCAACAGCTGGTTTTTGAAAGTGTAAACAAAGTTGGCAAACCTCAAATCAGGCTCACCAAGAAAAGAGGAAAGACATAACATAAGAAATGAAAAAGGAGAAATCTCAACTGATACCATAGAAACACAAAAAAATTACAAGAGTACTATGAACAATTATATGCCAACAAACTTGACGACCTAGAAAAAACGGACAACATTCTAGAAACACGGTGATGGTGCTGGTTTAGTGGCTCAGTCGTGCCTGACTCTCACAGCGCCATGGACTGTAGCCTGCCAGGCTCTTCTGTCCATGGGATTCTCCAGGCAAGAATACCTGAGTGGGTTGTCGTTTCCTTCTCAATTCTAGAAACATACAGCCCTCCAAAAGTGAATCAAGAAGAAACAGATAATTTGAACAGACTGATCACTAGAAGTGAAATACAATCTGTAATAAAGAAGAAAACCCACAAAGCCCAGGACTACATGACTTCACAGATGAATTCTACCAAACATACAAAGAATTTATACCAACCCTTCTCCAACTCTTCCGAAAGATTGAAGAGGAGGGAATACTCCCAAAGACATTTTATGAAGTCTGATACATAAACCAAACAAAGAAACCACTGAAAAAGAATATTACACGGACTTTCCTGGTGGTCCAGTGGCTAAGAGTCTGCCTGCCAAAACAGGGGATGTAGGTTCAATCCTTGGTCCAGGATGATTTCACATGCAGCGGGGCAACTAAACCCATGTGCTGCAACTACAGAAGCCTGAATGCTCTAGAGCCTATGCTCTGCAACAAGAGAAGCCACCACGATGAGAGCCCGTGCACTGCAACTGGAGAGTAGCCCCTGTGTGCAGCAATAACAACCCAAATTAAAGTAATACACATTAACAAAAGGAGAGACAAAAACCGCACGATCATCTCAGTGATGCAGGAAAAAGCATTCGACTCTGCTCAATGTTAGCTGGCAGCCTGGATAGGAGGGGACTTGGGAGAAAATGGATCCATGTGTATGTATGACTGAGTCCCTTTGCTATCCACCTGAAACTATCACAACATTGCTAACTGGCTACACTCCAGGACAAAATTAAAAGTTGAAAACAATTCAATATCCATTCATGATGAAGCTCTTACCAAAGTGGGTATAGACAGAACATATCTCAACATAATAAAAGCTATTTATGATAAACCCACAGCCAATATAATACTCAAAGGTGAAAAGCTGAAAGCCTTCCCAATGAAACCCGGAACAAGGATGCCCACTCTCACCTCATCTATTCAACATAGTATTGGAAGTCCTAGCCACAGAAATCAGACAAGAAGCAAAAGGTATCCAAACTGGAATGGAAGATGTACGTGCTGACATGATACTAAATACAGAAAACTGTATGGACTATAAACAAAAGCTAGTAGATAAATAAATTCAGCAAAGTAGCAGGATGTAAGATTAACATACATAAATAAGTTGCATTTCTTTACATTAACAATGAAATATCAGAAAGAGAATGTTTAGAAAACAGTGCCTTTTAAAATCACACCAAAAAAACCCCAAAAAAACCCTAGGAATAATCCTGACCAAGGAGGTGAAAAACTTCTAAGTTGAAAACTATAAAACATTAATAAAAGAAACTAAAGAGGATTCAAATAAAGAATAATGGTAAATGGCAATATTACCCAAAGGAATTTATAGATTTAATGTGATATCTGTCAAATTACCTATGATATTTCTCTCAGAACTAGAACAAATAATCCAAGAATTTATATAGAACCATACAAGACCCAGAATTACCAAAGCAACCCTGAAGCAAAAAAAGCAGGAGGCAAAACCTTCTCAGACTTCAGACAATACCACAAAGCCACAGTAATGAAAACAGTGTGGTACTGGTACAAAAACAGACACAGATCAATGGAACAGAATGGAGAGCCCAGAGACAACCCACACCCCTATGGTCAATTAATCTTCCACAAGGGAAGCAAGAATATACGAAAGGAAAAAGACAGTCTCCTCAGCAAGGTGCTGGGGAACTTGGACAGCTGCATGTAAGTCAATGAAGTTGGAACACACCCTGACACCAGGCACAAAAATACTCATAATGGCTTAAAGACTTAAACATATAACTACCGCACAATTGCACTCATCTCACACGCTAGTAAAGTAATGCTCAAAATTCTCCAAGCCAGGCTTCAGCAATATGTGAACCGTGAACTTCCTGATGTTCAAGCTGGTCTTAGAAAAGGCAGAGAAACCAGAGATCAAATTGCCAACATCCGCTGGAGAGTTCCAGAAAACATCTATTTCTGCTTTATTGACTATGCCAAAGCCTTTGACCGTGTGCATCACAATAAACTGTGGAAAATTCTTCAAGAGATGGGAATATCAGACCACCTGATCTGCCTCTTGAGAAATCTGTATGCAGGTCAGGAAGCAACAGTTAGAACTGGACATGGAACAACAGACTGGTTCCAAATAGGAAAAGGAGTTCGTCAAGGTTGTATATTGTCACCCTGTTTATTTAACTTGTATGCAGAGTACATCATGAGAAACGCTGGACTGGAAGAAACACAAGCTGAATCAAGATTGCCGGGAGAAATCTCAA
>NW_011494734.1:3607333-3607581 GCF_000754665.1 Bison bison bison
GGAGAAATCTCAATAACCTCAGATATGCAGATGACACCACCCTTATGGCAGAAAGTGAAGAGGAACTCAAAAGCCTCTTGATGAAAGTGATAGTGGAGAGTGAAAAAGTTGGCTTAAAGCTCAACATTCAGAAAACGAAGATCATGGCATCCGGTCCCACCACTTCATGGCAAATAGATGGGGATACAGTGGAAATGGTGTCAGACTTTATTTTTCTGGGCTCCAAAATCACTATAGATGGTGACTGC
>NW_011494734.1:3607681-3613774 GCF_000754665.1 Bison bison bison
TGTCAGATGGCATCACTGACTTGATGAACGTGAGTCTCAGTGAACTCCGGGAGTTGGTGATGGACAGGGAGGCCTGGCGTGCTGCGATTCATGGGGTCGCAAAGAGTCGGACACGACTAAGCGACTGATCTGATGACATGACACCATAAAACTTTTAGAAGAGAGCATATGCAAAGCATTCTCTGACAAACTGTACCAATGTTTTCTTAGGTCAGTCTCCCAAGGTAGCAGAAATAAAATTTAAAAATAGATGGGACCTAATCAAACTACAAGTTTTTGCACAACAAAGAAATCACTAAAAAAAAAATGAAAAGACAACCTACAAAATGGGAGAAAATATTTGCAAACAATATGACCCACCAGGGCTTAATCTCCAAAATATACAAATAGCTTATAAAACTCAACAACAGCAAAAAGCAAGCAACCCAATCAAAAAGTAGGTAGAAACTCCAAATAGACTTTTTCTCAAAGGAGGAATAGATGGCCAACAGGCATGTGAAAAGATGCTCAACATCACTAATTATCAGAGAAATGCAAATCAACACTACAATGAGGTACCATCTCACACCAGTTAGAACGGCCATCAATAAAAAGTCTACAAATAACAAATGCTAGAGAATGTGTGGAGAAAAGGGAACTCTCCTGCACTATGGGTGGAAATGTAAGTTGGTGCATCCTCTCTGGAAAACAGTATGGAAGCTCCTTAAAAAATCTAAAAATTAGAGCTACCATATGACCCTGCAATCCCATTTCTGGGTACATATTCAGACAAAACCACAATTCAAAAAGATACATATATCCCTATGTTCATGGCAGCGCTATTCACAACAGCCAAGACACAGAAACAACCTAAATGTCCATCAACAGATGAATGGATAAAGATACGGTACGTATATATAATGGACTACTCCTCTGCCATAAAAAAGAAGGAAATAATGCCATTTGTAGCAACATGGATGGACCTAGAGATATAAGTGAAGTAAGTCAGAAAGAGAAAGACAAATACCATGTGATATCATTTATATGTGAAATCTAAAATGTGCAAATGAACCTACCTACACAACAAAGAGAAAAGACTTGTGGGTGCCGCGGGGAAGAGGGATGAACTAGGAGGTCAGGCTAGGCATATGCTATCACATTCAGAATGGATAAATAACAAGGTCCTACAGTAAAGCACAGGGAACTATATTCAACTTCCATTACAGCTAAACCACTTCCTAACTCTTCAGTCTGAGCTCTCTGGTTCCCCCACTGGGTACACGTAACACCCGTATGGGTGTATCTCCTGTAGCTACTGTCATCTGTGTTACGATAATTGACTCTCTCTATGCTGTCATTCCTCCTCTGCTAACCCCTTGAGGACACGGATTGGATAACAAGTGTGTTTGAATATCACAGCATCTGAATACTTAATAATTAGTTATCAACCTATTTTTATTTTGAGGGGGCTGAATTAACAATAAGGACCAATCTACTTTTTAAAGATAAAATGATGGGGGTGGGAAGGGATACATTAGGAGTTTGGGATTAAAATATACACACTATTGTATTAAAATAGATAACCAACAAGGATCTACTATATAGCACAGGAAACTCTAGTTAGTACTTGTAATAACCTATAATGAAAAAGAAACTAAAAAAAAGTATATTTACATATATTAACCAAATTCATTAATGGGTACACCATTTCTCACTGAAAAAAAATCCTGTTCAATCCAGTTTGCTAGCTATGAGAATGCCATCTAAAAGGTCTTGGTCTCAGTTTTAAATCTAAAATGTACTAGTTATTGTGTGACATTGTATAAATTATTTCATGCTTCTATGCCTGAGTACTTCATATGTAAAACTGAATTAACTATGTCACCTTCTTTCATTAATGTTCTGAATAGTAAATGAAATGATGTATAAATGCTAGTTACAATTCCAGTACACATCAGCGGCTTTATGTGGTGCTAGTGGTAAAGAACCCACCTGCCAATGCAGGAGATGCAAGAGACACAGGTTCAATTCCTGGGTCAGGAAGATCCTCTGGAGTAAGAAATGGCAACCCACTCCAGTATTTTACTGGGAAAGCCCATGGACAGAGGAGCCCGACAGGCTACAGTCCATGGGGCTGCAGAGAATCAGTCACAACCGAGTGAGCACACACATACCCATGCCTGAGTACTTTATATGTAAAACTAAATTAACCGTGTCACCTTCTTTCATCAATGTTCTGAGTATTAAATGATATGTTGTATAAATGCTAATCACAGTTCCAGTGCACATTAGTGGCTCCATAAATCAGAGCCAGCTAGTTGTGTTTGTAGTGACAATGGTAGCAACTGTAGTAGTAACAATACTCAACAATACCTCAGTATTTCTTACACTATACTTTGATACTGTGATTAGACAGTTAAGTCTTTGACTATCTTATCCTTATCCATGAGTTTCGAAGCCTCTCCTGCTCATTTTTCCATTTCCATTCATTCTTTGGTTTTTCTACCTTGCCCTTGCCCTGTCAAGGAGCTTTTTCGGAACACCTGAGGCATCCCGTATCACTCAGTTTGCTTAAATACTCTACAGAGCCCAATCCTGTTTTTTGGCAGCTCTTTCTACTGCTCTGAATTTTCACTTTCAGAAGGCACTGTTAGTGATAAGAGCCAAGGGGTCCATGAAAATATGATTAGGAGCAAGATTTGCAGGAAATTCTAAGTCCTTTCAAGGAGCTAAGCACTGTGCATTTCAAGTGCCATCCCCACACTGGCATAAATTCTTTCCTCAATCTGCTGATTTGCTTTCTCAGCTTCTGGCATGGATTTCTCACCTTGTCTTGTTACAGGATTTATTGTCTCAGATGACCTAAAAATTCTGAGACCATGAGGAGTTTAATGCCATCTCAGTCTACTACAAGCCAAGGCACAATTGTCAATTCCTTGAAAGCACTGACTTTTTGTTCCCTTTGCAACTCTCATCTATATAGTGTATTGTGGAAGCTATAGGAGGCATTGGCAGGATACAATTCCTATTTATTGTGCTATGAGTTGAATTTGCCCTCCCTTTTCCCAAATCCATTTTTTGAAGTTTTAGTTCCCTTTCAGAGAAGGCAATGGCAACCCACTCCAGTACTCTTGCCCGGAAAATCCCATGGGCAGAGGAGCCTGGTGGGCTGCAGTCCATGGGGTCGGGAAGAGTTGGACATGACTGAGTGACTTCACTTTCACTTTCCTGCATTGGAGAAGGAAATGGCAACCCACTCCAGTGTTCTTGCCTGGAGAATCCCAGGGACGGGGAGCCTGGTGGGCTGCCGTCTATGGGATCGCACAGAGTCGGACACGACTGAAGTGACTTAGCAGCAGCAGCTCCTTTTACTTCAGAATGTGGCCTTATCTGGGAACTGCATAGTTAGCTAAGATGAGGTCATGCTGGAGTAGGGTGGGCCGCCAATCCAACACAATTGATGTTCTTACAAAAAAGGAAAAATTTGGACATGCAGAAGTAAGCACAAAGGAATACACCACATGAAAACTGGAGTTATGTTGCCAACAAGTCAAGGAAGCTGGGAGAGGGGCCTGGAGCAGATCCTTCTCTAGAGACTTGGGAGGGAGCATGGCCCTGCCAACACCTTGGTCTTAGATCTTGACCTCTCAGAACTGTGAGTCAATACACTCCTGACGTTGAAGCTGCCCTGTGTGTGGTCCATTTTATGGCAACCCCAGCAAATGAATACATCCTGGCAGCACACTCTGCATCCTTTTTTTCCCCTGACCCCCAGTATTGGGGCTGGGGATTTATTACCACCTAGAAATCACTGCCTTTGGGGTTTGTTGACCTTGCTAGTTTTCAAAATTGAAGGCCCTCTACTTCACCCCCTGTATTAGTTTCCAGTTGCTGCAGTAACAAAACCACCATAAACTTAGTGGCTTAAAAGAAAAAAGAAAACACTTTCTTATCTTACAGTTCTGAGGTTGGAAATTCAGAATTAGTCTCATTGGGCTCAAGTCAAGGTGTCAGCCTGTCTAGTTCCTTCCTGAGGTTCTGTGGGAAGATTCCATTCCTTGACTTGCTCATCTTCTAGAAGCTGCCTGCTTCCTGCAGCCCCTGGTACTAGAATCTCTTGTTCCCAATGTCACATCTCCTACTCCTCACTCTGACACTTCTGCCTCCCTCTATGAGAACCTTGTGATTATACTGGGCCCACTCAGATGATCCAGAATTATCTCCCCATCTTAAGATTCTTGAATGAATCACATTTGCAAAGTAATTTTCATCATGTAAGGTAACATATTCACCAGGTTCAGAGATTAGGATGTGGATCTCTTCAGGGATCCATTATTTTGATCACCATGCCTCTTTCCACCCTCATCCTTTCCGAATTCCACTCATCTTTCAAGGTCCTCTCCTGGGACTTCAATTCCTCAGTCCACAGTGACATCGGTCTTTGTAATGATAGCTTATATACCACCACAGGGCCTGGTCCTAGATCCCTAATTGTTGGACATGAAGTCACTTGGTTTCTCTAAATTGCTCTGAAGATGCCTTGAGTACAGACTGTTGTACACACTCCTCTGGCTCTCCTTCAACACTGGATACTGGCCATGTACCTAAAGATGTAAAAACTGCTTGGCGGAAGGATCCATTCTCTTTTTTTAAAGCCATACTGTGCCACATGTGGGATCTTGGTTCCGCTGGTGAATCTGCGCCCTACTGGACTGCCAGGGAAGTCCTTGATCCATTGTTGTTTGAAGCAACAAGAGGTAGAGCAGCAAATCCAGGTCTCCAAGTTTCCCCTCTTTTTTCTCATTTTGCTCACTTAAGACAGAGGTAGGACTGAGCTTGGCTGAGCGGAGCTGAGACCCCCAAATCATCACCTATCTGTGAACTTTACTCCAGAGTAGATCTGGTAAGCAGTTAGCATGGCCTTCATATTTTGTGTCCTTTCCTTCTCTGTAGAAAATAATAATCATGACACAGCTAACAATCTCAAGTAAGTACCAACAATGTTTAAAGAACTTTATGAAGCTCTTATAAATGTGGGGAAAGTTGAGGAGGCTTTGGTTCTGCCTTGGAGCATCTGGCAGCCTCACAACAAGCAGAGCTGGACAGTGCTTAAAAACTGGCTGTCCTATGTTCTAATATCAGAAAACAGTAACACATGGATCTCTGTTCTTACATAAATGTGGTTCCAAGCCTGGTTAGACAGACCTGCAGCAATGCCAAAGAATGTTCAAACTACCGCACAATTGCACTCATCTCACATGCTAGCAAAGTAATGCTCAGAATTCTCCAAGCCAGGCTTCAATAGTACATGAACTGTGAACATCCAGATGTTTAAGCTGGATTTAGAAAAGGCAGAGGAACCAGAGATCAAATTGCCAACATGCTTTGGATCATTGAAAAAGCAAGAGAGTTCCAGAAAAACATCTACTTCTGATTTATTGTCTACCCCAAAGCCATTGACTGTATGGATTTCAACAAACTGTGGGAAATTCTTAAAGAGATGGGAATACCAGACCACCTTACCTGCCTCCTGAGAAATCTGTATGCAGGTTAAGAAGCAACAGTTAGAACCAGACATGAACAACAGATTGGTTCCAAATTGGGAAAGGAGTACGTCAAGGATGTATATTGCCAGCTGGCTTGTTTAACTTATATGCAGAGTATACCATGTGAAAAGCCAGGCTGCATGAAGCACAAGCTGGAATCAAGATTGCTGGGAGAAATATCAATAACCTCAGATACGTAGATGACACCACCCTTATGGCAGAAAGCAAAGAAGAACTAAAGAGCCTCTTCATGAAAGTGAAAGAGGAGAGTGAAAAAGTTGGCTTAAACCTCAACATTCAGAAAACTAAGATTATGGCATCCGGTCCTATTACTTCATGGGAGATAGATGGGAAACAGTGGAAACAGTGACAGACTTTATTTTTTTGGGCTTAAAAATGACTGTAGATGGTGACTTCAGCCATAAAATTAAAAGATGCTTGCTCCTTGGAAGAAAAGTTATGACCAACCTAGACAGCACATTAAAAAGCAGAGACATTACTTTACCAAAAAAGGTCCATCTAGTCAAGGCTATGGTTTTTCCAGTAGTCATATGTGGATGTGAGAGTT
>NW_011494734.1:3613903-3616391 GCF_000754665.1 Bison bison bison
ATAAACAAAGCTGAGCACCAAAGAATTGATGCTTTTGAACTGTGGTGTTGGAGAAGGCTCTTGAGAGTCCCTTGAACAGCAAGGAGATCCAACCAGTCCATCCTAAAGGAGATTAGTCCTGAGTGTCCATCGGAAGGACTGATGTTGAAGCTGAAACTCCAATACTTTGGCCACCTGATATGAAGAGCTGACTTACTGGAAAAGACCCTGATGCTGGGGAAGACTGAAGGCAGGAGAAGAAGGGGATGGTTGGATGGCGTCACCAACTCGGTGGACATGAGTTTGAGCAAGTTCCGGGAGTTGGTGATGGGCAGGGAAGCCTGGCATGCTGCAGTCCATGGGATCACAAAGAGTTGAACATGACTGAGCAACTGGACTGAATTGAACCCTAAGTATTTAGGAAAGATACCATGTCTTTCCCTTTCCTAGCGTTTGGACTGAGAACCTACTGACCTTTACAAAGAGCAAAGCTTTGCTTATATTTTTCAATAGTTTTCCATAACTGAAGAGACCTTTGTCCTTGGCCAACTCTCCCTCTCTCCATTTTGAATATCAGGGTTTTATTGAATGTAGCTTAGGTTTAAGGAGAAATAATTTAAAGGGGGATGGGGCTAGTATTTTGGCATCAGATACACTTGAGTTCACGTGTTAGATCTCTTATATGGCTGTGTGATCTCTGGCAAGAAAAGCTGTGCCACCTCACAGGACCGATGAGAATATTAAGTGGGGATGGACACTGCTTCCTAGAGTAACTGGCATTTCATAGACACTAAAGGCAGGTTAGTTCTTCTATTCTCTTTCCTTATTTTAATACAACAAATTCTAGCTAACTAAAGAGGATTAACTGCTGAAAACATCTGTAAAGTAGAAAAACACCACAAAGATTGTTTGCCTCTGGGGGATGGAATGTGAAAAAATAATTTGCAAAAGATTATGTCTCAGTCTGTTTGGGCTGCCATAACAAAATACCCTAGAATGTGTGGCTTAAATGACAGAAACTGATTTTCTCAGTTTCTGGAGGCTGGAAGTTCCAGGTCAAGGTGCCAGACAACACAGTTCCTGGTGAGATGCTACTTCCTGCCTTCTATGTAGATGGCTGCCTTCTCTCCATATTCTCACATGGGGGTTGGGGCTTAACATAATAGTTTTGGGGAAACAGCACTGAAATTGAAACTGTGATTTAAAAACTCCCAACAGGACTTCCCTGGTAGCTCAGTGGTAAAGAATCTGCCTGCCAAGGCAGGGGACACGGGTTGAGTCCCTGGTCTGGGACGATTCCACCTGCCGAGGGACATTAAAGCCAGTGCGCCACAACTACTGAGCCTGAGCTCTAGAGCCTGGGAACCTCAGCTACTAAGCCTGAGTGCCCTAGAGCTCGTTCTCCAAAACAAGACAAACCGCTGCAATGAGAAGCCCACACATCGAAACAAGAGAAGCCCGGATGGCCCCAAGTAGAGAGAACCCAATCACAGCAATGGCCCAGTGCAGCCATAAATAAATAAACCTTAAAAAAAAAAAAAAAAAAGACCTGATGGCTTCACAGGTGAATTCTATCAAACATTTAAAGAAGAGTTAACACCTACCCTTTTGAAACTGTTCCCCAAAATTGCAGAGGAAGGAAAACTTCCAAGCTCATTCTGTGAGGCCACCATCTGATATCAAAACTAGACAAAGATACCACATACACACACATTACAGGCCTATATCACTGATGAACACAGACAAAAAATCTTCAACAAAATACTAGCAATCTGAATCCAACCATACCTTAAAAAGATCATACACCATGATCAAGTGGATTCATCCCAGAGATGCAAGGACTTTTCAATATCTGCAAATCAACGTGATACACCACATCAACAAACTGAAGAATAAAAACCATACGATCATCTCAATAGATGCAGAAAAAGCTTTTGACAAAATTCAACTCCCATTTATGATTAAAAACTCTCCAGACAGTGGGCACAGAGGGAACATACTTCAACACAATAAAGACCAATGTATATGACAAATCTACAGCTAACATCATACTCAATGGTGAAAAACTGAAAGCATTTTCTCTAAGATCAGGGACAAGACAAGGATAGCCACTCTCATCACTTTTATTCAACATAGTTTGGGAAGTCTATCTATGGCAGAGAAAAAAGAGTAAAGGGAATAAAAATTGGAAAAGAAGTTAAACTGTCACTGTTTGCAGATAACACAATACTGTACAGAGAAGATCCTAAAGATGATACAAGAAAACTATTAGAACTCATCAATGAATTTGGTAAAGCTGCAGGTTACAAAATCAAAACACAGAAATCGGTTTCATTTCTAAACACTAACAGCAAAAGATTTTCCAGTGGTCATGTATGGATATGAGAGTTGGACTGTGAAGAAAGCTGAGCACTGAAGAATTGATGCTTTTGAACTGTGGTGTTGGAGAAGACTCTTGAGAGTCCCTTGGACTGCAAGGAGATCCAACCAGTCCATTCTGAAGGAGATC
>NW_011494734.1:3616491-3660119 GCF_000754665.1 Bison bison bison
TGAAACTCCAGTTCTTTGGCCACCTCATGCAAAGAGTTGACTCATTGGAAAAGACCCTGATGCTGGGAGGGATTGGGGGCAGGAGGAGAAGGGGACGACAGAGGATGAGATGGCTGGATGGCATCACCGACTCGATGGACATGAGTTTGGGTAAACTCTAAGAGTTGGTGATGGACAGGGAGGCCTGGCATGCTGCACTTCATGGGGTCGCAAAGAGTCGGACATGATTGAGCTACTAAACTGAAGTGACTGAACAGCAAAAGATCAGAAAGAGAAATTCAAGAAACAATTCCATTTACCATCACACCAAAAAGAATACCTCAGAATAAATCTACCAAAGGAGACAAAAGACCTGTACTAATCTGCCTACCAAAGCTGGAGACACGGGTTCACCCCCTGATCTGGGAAGATCCCACATGCCATGGAGCAGTAAAGCCTATGTGCCACAACTATTGAGCCCACGTGCTGCAACTACTGAAGCCCATGCTCTACAACAAGAGACGACACCACAGTGAGAAGCCTGGGCACTGCAAATAGAGTAGTCCTCACTTGTCACAACTAGAGGAATAGCCTATGCAACAATGAAGACCCAGCAGAGCCAAAAAACTAATAAAATAAAGACAAGAAAATTAACACATTAAAAAAAGAAATAAACCCATGCACCCATGGTCAATTAATCTGTGAGGAAGCAAGGAAGCAAGACTACACAATGTTGGAAAGAGTCTCTTCAACAAATGGTGCTGGGAAAATTGTACAGTACACATAAAAAAGTGAAATTAGATCATTCTGTAACACCATTCACAAAAATAAGCTCAAAATGGATTAAAGACCTAAATGTAAGACCACACACTATAAAACTCCTACAGGAAAACACAGGCAGACCACTCTCTGACATAAATCGCAGCAATATCTTTTTTGATCTGTTTTCCAGAATATGGAAATGAAAAATAAATAAATGGAACCTAAACTTGAAAGGTTTTGCACAGCAAAGAGAACAATAAACAAAAAAAGGACAACCCACAGATTGGGAGAAAATATTTGTAAATGCTATGACTGATGAGGGATTAAACTCCAAAATTTATGAATAGCTCATGATGCTTAACAGCATCAAAACAACCTAATTGAAAAAACAGAAGGCCTAAATAGATATTTCTCCAAAGAAGATATACAGATGGCCAAGAGGCATATGAAAAGATGTCCAACATCACTAATTGTTAAATGCAAATCAAAACTATAATGAGATATCACCTCATATCAGTCAAAATAGCTAGCATAAAAAAATCCACAAATAATAAATGCTAGAGAGGGTATGGAGAGAAGGGAACCCTCCTAAACTGTTGGTAAAATGTAAATTGGTACAGCCACTATGGAGAACATTATGGATGTTCTTTAAAAAACTAAAAATAGTTACCATATGACCCTGCAATTCCACTCTTGGGCATATATCTGGAGAAAACACTGTTTACAACAGCCAAGACATGTAAGCAGCCTAAATGTCCATTGACAGAGGAATGGATAAAGATGACGTGGTACATATATACAGTGAAATATTATGCAGCCATCAAAAGAATGAAATAATACCATTTGCAGCAACATGGATGGATCTAGAGATTGTCATACTGAATGAAGTAAGTCACACAGAGAAGGAGAAATATCCCATGACATCCCTCATATGTGGAATCTAAAAGGAAATGATACAAATGAACTTACAAAACAGAAACAGACTCACAGATGTAGAGAATGAACTTATGGTTGCCAGAGGGAAGGATGGGGGAAGGGATAGTTAGGGAGTTTGGGATGGACACGTAGACACCTGTATTTAAAATGGATAATGAACAAGGACTGACTGTTTAGCACAGGGAACTCTGCTAAAGGTTATGTGGCAGCCTGGATGGCAGGGGAGTTTGGGGGAGAATGGATACATGTAAATGTATGGCTGAGTCCCTTCACTGTTCACCTGAAACCATCACAACATTGTTCATCGTCTATCCCGCAATACAAAATAAAAAGTTTAAAGAAACAGTTTTGGAAAGCGTTCCTATGGCTCATTACAGAGAAATAGGGCTTCTAATGCTACCTATTTTCTGGGAGCCCTATTGTCTGGGAAAAGGAGAAAGGAGAATATGACTTTTCATTTGAAAGGTCAAGGATTACCCAGTTAGCTGAGCACCAGCCTCACACATCCAGAGACTTTCCAATCTTCGGGTGGTTGGAATTCAACTTGCTCCTGAGGCTTCCCGGGTTTCCCGAGCTGAGTGGGAAGGTGATCATGGACAAAACTGCCCTGGGAGTCATGACACCTCAGATTTCTGGGCACTTACTCTCTGGATAGCCAGCCTCTGACTCCAGGCCCTGAAACTGGCCTTCTCCCTGCTACAGCCCCCTCCTGCCAGCCATCCTCTAGCGTCCAGCTGCCCTCCATCCTCCTGGCCCCTTCCCTAACCTCTAGGGCTGGCAGAGGCCCCTTCCCTAACCTAGGTACCTATCCAGGCTTTGTCTCACCTCCCGGGACAATCGCCCCTGTACCACTCTGAGAGTCCACTGGGACAGTAAATATGCATCCTTTTTGGTCCTATTAGACACCAGAGCTCAAGTCACTCCAGGAAATCCCTCTAAATTCCCCAAACAGGAGCCCTTCTCTTACAGGGCTCTGCTGGTTAAACCATCACAGGGGCATAAATGTATTCAATGCCATGATTTGGCCATTCACCTCAAAGGGCTTCCTCTGGGGGCGCCCTCTCCCACTCCTGTTTCCCTCCTGTGGGCATGGATGCCCTGAATGACACCACACCACCTGCAACAAGCCTAGGTTCTTGACTTACTGGTGGAACATGCCAAATGGATGCCAGGGACTCCTCTTTCTCCAGTCAGGATGGTAAACAGCCCCCAGCACCACCGTTAACAGAGCACTGAAGGCTTATGCCCCGCATTACTCACATGCTTGAGATGGGAGTCAGCAGGCCCTTATATTTAATATCCATGTGGCTGGTACTTAAGCCCCTACTGACTAATGGAACCTCACCACTGACCATTGGAACCACAATGCTCAGGCAGTTCCTAATACAGGATTGAGTGAGGTCATAAATGGGCCCAAGGAGAGTCCTTTGAAGTCGCTGACCTAGCTCATACGTTCTATTCTGTTCTTATTACACAGGAATCCCAGGGGTAACTTGCTTTTACTTTGGAAGGGGTTCCACATACATTTTGAGGCTCCCAATGGGATATGTGAACAATCCTGCAAGGTTACATAACCTCTGCTGCCAGGACTTAAATACCATACAATTGCAAAGTGCAGTTCTTGGCATCATATTGATGACCTTAGACTGACAGTCCCTTTGAGGAAGCAGCAGGCAGCCTTGTATGTCCTCCCGCACCAGTTACAGCAATGTGGCTGGGCAATTACCCTTTCTGAGACCTAAGGCCCTCCTCACCTGACAAGTTTCAGGGCATCACGTGGTCCTCTAAGGGCTGAGAAACCTCCCCAACAGTCAAAACATCAGTTACTCACATTACATCACCCCTACTTAGGCAAAACACAAACTAGGTCTTTTCATGTTCTGGAGGAACACACCCCTCATCTCTGTGTTTGCCCATATGTGCAATCACATGCATGATTCTGCCACCTTCTGTTGAGATGAAGCCCAACAGTGGGCTTCAGAAGCAGTTCAGCAGACAGTCCAACAAACCTTACCTTTAATGCCCTCTGACCCTACTTTCCAAGTCAAGAGCCTGGCCACATCTGACTATGCCTCCTGTTAGTGTCTGGACCAAACAGGAGTTAACCTGGCTTCTTGCAGACTTTTAGACTAAGCACCTACCCACAGTGTGCTTCCCTGGTGGCTTAGACAGTAAAGAATCTGTCTGAAATGTGGGAGTCATGGGTTTGATCCCCCGGTTGGGAAGATTCCCTGGAGAAGCACCTACCCACAGTAGCAGCCCCAAAATACCCACCTGGAGTGCAGTTGCGGGCATCTTCTTAGGCTCTTACAGAAACTGAGGCCCTAAGTAGCCTCCACCCCACTACTCCAAATCCAAGTCCCGATAAAGGCCTGGGTTAGAGATGCCTCCCAATGGAAGTCCAGCATGGCTCCCAGTGCCCCTTTGGTAAAATGGAAATGTACCTTTAGGATAGGGCCACACCTGATGTCAAAGGCCTTTCTGGATTACAGGAAGCTGTGGCTTCCCCGTGCTCAGCCCCTTGCCTGGGAGACTTGAGGAGGTAACGGTGCCTCCTCTCCCCCACTGTGGCTACTTGGGGAGCCCCTTGGGAACAAATGTCTGGGATGGATGGGGAGTCTGTGGTCTTCACACATGGCACCATTCCAGTGCAGCTGGAAGATGCGGCTCCACCCACCTCTCCTCGGGAACCTCCCTGGAGGAGGAGAGGGGCTCTCCCGCTCAGCCCAGGTGATGGAACTCGTGACTGTGCACCCAGCCCTCAAGGAGGCCATACCACAGCCTTTTGCAGAGCCACATAGTCAGACTCTTGGGTTGTCACTAATGACCTATGGTTTGGTCTGACCATGGGCTGAGGGGCAATTTTCTCACAGGAGGCAAGCCCACCCAGGAGACCCAAATATAAAAGGAGTTAGTTGAGTCCCCAGGTCCTATCATTTCTATCCACATTTCTGCTTACACTAACTTCACCTCATCAGAAGCCATTGTCAACAATCCAGGAGACCCTCTCATAAGCCCTCCATACTCAGCCCGGTACAGGGCTCAGGGTACCTATCATTCCATCAACTCGACAAATAGGCTGCACAACCTCAGGTCACCAGGGAGTTGCACCTATCAACTTGACTACAAGGGGGCAGGACTCTCCCCTCCAGGAGCAGCCAAGGTTGCAACAAAGTGCCTTCTCTGCTCCCAAACCGAACACCAGAGATCATCCAGATCTGGGACACATTCCTAGAGAAACCACCACACGCCTGCGGGCAGAATGGCTTCCTTGGCCCACTGCCCTTTTCTGCTGGGGCTTCCAGAAAGGGTGTTCCAATCACCAATGCTTACCAGAGCCTCATTTTGGCAACCCCCAACCAGAACTCCTCTTTTAAATAGGTTCTCTCTTTCTTCTTTATGACTGTTCGCTTTGGTTGGACAGACATCACAGACTCTGACCAGGAGACCTCTCGGGAGATTCCACAGTGGCCTCTGCAATCTAACACTCTTTGGATCTTCCATTCACATTAGGCCTGCAGGCAGCTGGTCTCACGGAGCATTTTAATGACCTTCTTAAAGAAACACTCAGGGTCTTCCCTGGTGGTACAATGGATAAGAATCTGCCTGCCAATGCAGGGGACACAGGTTTGATCCTTGGACCAGGAGGATCCCACATGCCATGGAGAAACTAAGCCCGTGGGCCACAACTACTGACCCCATGCTCCAGAGCCTGTGAACCACAACTACTTAAGCTTGAACACCTGAGAGCCTGTGCTCCACTATGAGAAGCCCCATACTGCAACAAGCAGCAGCTCCGACCCGCCAAAACTAGACACAGCCTGTGCGCAGCCACGAAGACCCAGCACAGCCAAATATAAAATAAATTAAATAAATGCAATTATATATATAGATATATGCAAAGAATCTGCCTGCCAATGCAGGAGATGCAAGAGACAAGGGTTTGATCCCTGGGTGGGAAGATCTCCTGGAGAAGGAAGTGGCAACCCACTCCAGTATTCTTGCCTGGAGAATCCCATGGCCAGAGGAGCCTGGTGAGCTACAGTACATGGATTTGCAGAGTTGGACACGACTGAGTGACTAAGCAACAACACAACAAAAATACACATTAAAAAAAAGAGACACTCAAATTACTTTCAGGCACGTGTCCCCAAAAGGGATCAAACTCTTGTCCCGGTATTTCTAACCAATAGCATCACTATTGATAGGCTGAGGCCAGCATAAAACACATCTATAAACACAGTTTTATTGGGACGTGGCCACACCCGTTTTGTTAAGTGTCTGACACACCTGTGGTTGATGTCCTTGCAGAGCTGAGTAGCTGTAATGCAGAGCACCTGGCCTGAGAAGCCTCAATTATTTGCTATCCAGGCCTTTACAGAAAAGGTTTGACAACCCTGCTCCACTGTGTGGCGTTTGGGTTGCAGGAGGGCAAGAGGGGCAGGCAGTACAGTTGGGAGGCTAGAAATAAAGAGATGCTGCATGTATTCAACACGAAGTTTGGAAAAAATAGAACCAGCTGTTGGGTAGGAGAGGAGAAAATGCCGACTCTGCCTTGATTGAGCCAACGTGGGACCATTTACTGAGACTGGGTGCACTGGGCAGAGAAGAGTTAGCATATAAAACAACTGAAGATTTACATTTCAACAAGTTAATTCTGAGATGTCAATGTGACCTCATCAGGATGGAGAATTGAGAGCTAGGAAACAGATGCTGTTTAGCCCAGGAGAGCAAACATGAGGGACAGCAGAAAGGAAAAAGGAAGGTCATGCGAAGTTTGGGGGAGAAAAATAAGAAAGAGAAGGATACCTTGAAGCACTGAGCTGGAGACGCCAACAAGCCGGGGTTTCAAAAAAGCCACACCAAGATGCAAGTTAGGGGAGACTGCCTCCCAACGCTTGGGAGGTCTGGGTGGATACCAGAGCTGACATGCATCCTCAGATGCCTGACAAGTCAGGCGTTGACCTCACGGCCCGCTGGAGTGAGGGAGAGACGGCTTCCAGCCGACCTTCCTCTAGAAGTCAGGTTGAATCTTAACCCCTTGCATTTACCACATGGAGACCAGAGCAGGGCCAAAGGTTCCCCACCTCCCAACCCCTGCGCCCTAATCTCCTTGGGCCAGCTGACCAGAGAATGAGAAAGAACCAAGAGACAAGTCACTTAGGCCCAACTCTTTTTTCTTTTTTCCCTTTAAAAAACAGCAGTATCAAAGCTCAATAAAACTTTTGAAAAATAAGATAATTTAAAAAGAAGAAAAAAACAGCATTATTGATATAATGGTGGACTTAAAACGAACCGACTGTCAATTACTTATCCAGCAAAGGTGGGTTTCTTCTGGATCAGACCAGAACTGCAATCCCTGACTTACAACCATGGTGAGCCATGAGCAAATCCTGCCCACAGCATGGGAAGAAATAGGCTTCTTACAGGGGGAGCTGGGAGGGCAGGAGCAAACAAAGAGCCCTTGGCTTCTCATTGGCTGAGTCCTTGCTGGGAAAGGAGTCTTTTTCCTGTTGGGCTCTGCTATCAGCATAGGATGTGAGAGCGCCCCCTTCTGCTCTTCCAACTCAATTTGAGATTTCTTAAATTTGTTGATTTTTTTTTTTTAACAATATACCCATTTTAAGTATATAGTCCTGACAAATGAACACACCCCTGTAAACAACACCATAATGAAAATATAGACCATTTCCATTGCCCCTAAAAGCTCCCTCAGCCCTTTTGTAGTAAATCCCTCCCCACAGCTCAGCCCCAAGCAACCACAGATATGCTTTCCATCATTGTAGATTAGTTTTGCTTGTTCCAATGTTTCACATAAATGAAACTTGTTTGCAAGTTGAATGAATGAATGACCTGTATCAGCAGTTTATTCCTCTTTACTGTGGTTAGTATTTCATTACTATAAATGTTGGTCTGATACAACAGAATTGTTTCCTCTATTACCTGATGATGAACACTTCATTATTTCAACTTTTTTTTGCTGTTATGAAAAGAGCCAAGTTTCTTCTTTTCATCTCAGAAGGTAAATCCTTTCTATGCTTACAGGCAGGAGAGAGGAGAGATTGGAGTGGAGGTTGACTCCAGCGCTGCCCACATGTTAGGATGTACCAGAATCGCCTAGAGTGCTGTGAAAACACAGATGCTGGTCTCCACTCCCAGAACTGATTCAGTAGATCTGGGGTGGGTCCAGAATTTGCACTGCTCTCCAGGACTGCTGATGCTGTTGTTCCAGGGACCATACTTGGAGAACCACTGATCTTGTGGGGTCTCCTGAAAAAATCAGGAGGACGGGGAGGGGGAGTGACCCATCCTGTGGTGCTGTACTCATCACAAGGCTCATTTACACACAGCCCTGATCACTCTCAGACACACATAAGCTTAGGATGGTTTGTCTTACAGCTTTATTGAGGTATAACTTACATTCCACAGATTCACTTAGGTATACAATTCAGTGATTTTTAGTAAATTTATCAGTTGTGCCATTGTCAGCACTGGTCTAGATTTAGAACATTTACATCACTCTAGAAAAATCTCTCCGGCCAATGTACAGTAATCCCTGTTCCCATTCCCAGACAACCTACTTTGTCTTTATAGACTTGCTTTTTTGGACATTTCAAATAAATGGAATCATGCAGTATGTGGTCTTTTGTGTCTGGCTTTTTAATTTAACATAATGCTACCCTTGGTCCTCTATGTTGCAGTAGGTATTAGTACTTTTAAAAAACTACTAAATAGTGTCTTATTTAATTGTATGGATTCATTGTTTAATCGCATGGAAAGACCACATTGTCTTTACGCATTCCTTAGTTCCCGGACATCTGGGTTGTTGTTTGGCTATTATGATGAATGCTTCTTTGAATATCTGTATACAAGTCTTTGCATAGACATATTTTTCCATTTCTTTTTCAGTACATACCAGGAGTGGAATGTCTGGGTCATAAGGTAAATTTATATTTAACATTTTAAGAAACGGCAAAACTGTGTTTCAAAGTACCATTTTATAATCCCACCAATGATGCAGAGTCCATTTTCCCTAGATATGTTATCGTTGTTTTTTACTGGGACAAATACAAGATAATTTGAGATCAACCTGTACGAAGAAATGTATTCAAAACACTGTTCATTAAATACTTTAAATGCACATACAAGAGTTTTAGAAACATGTTTCTTGAGGCCGGTTTCAGTCTTGTCTGTACATTAGAATCATCTGGGGAGCTTTGAAAAATTCTGATGCCAGGCTATGTCTCAGACAATTAGAACAGAGACACAGTGGAGTGAGTGGGCAGGCATGAGGACTTTCAGTGCTCCCCAAGTGAGTCCAGCGTGCAGGCTGTCTGCTCCTACTCAAGCGCACAAAGACAGGCACAAAGTTTGTTGATTAAAAAGAAGTTTGTTGAGTCACTCGCTGAGATAATAGCTAAATAGCTACAGCTGAAGCAAGACAGTGTCTCCAGAACACATTGAGTGAGACTGGAGAGGTTTGAAGGCTATAGAAATAAAAAGGAATATACCGTCTGGTTAGACAAGTCAGGAATCTAAGCACCATCTTGGATCTCTCCCTTTCCATCATCCTCCCATATCTGATCTATCACTCCCATTAACTTCCTTCCTAAATATCTTTAGAATCCACCCACTTCTATCCATCTCCAGTGATATGATCTGGATTCAACCTCTATCATCTCTTATCTAAACAACTGCGAAGCTTCCAAGTGGCTTCTTATCAACCTTCCTGGCTCCTTTCCAGCCCATTCTCGACACTAAATCCTAAGAATTCCACCTCATTCACAAACAGATCTGGTCATATAACCCTTTTCTTTAACCTTTTTAATTACTCCTCACTTTCCACTGCACCTTGACTAAATTCAAAAACCTACCCTTTGGTGCTCAGGGCCCAGTATGCTCTGGCCCGGGCATCTGCTCCTGACGCAGGGCCCCTCCCGGGCAGTGGCTTTATCCTGCCTTCTCCTCCTGGGTCCCACTGTCCCCCAGCTCCCAGCTTCTCAGGGAAGCCTCCTGACCACCCTGCACAGCTCAGTCTCCTCCATCACTTGCTCTCCTGGACCCCGTGCCTTCCCCTTGCAGCATTTATACCTCAGTTTGCTTCTTTAATATAAATACCCTGGGAGTATTCTTTCCCTCTCCTGCTTTTTCTAAAGTGAACAAGAAAAGCTGTCTCTGCTTAAACTGTGCTTACTGTGTTAACCAGCCACAGAATATCAAACCACTTGTGGCAGACAAGATGGCATGATGGGGAGAAAGGGGAGGGACCGTTTTAGGATCCTGCCCCTCCTTCACAACCACCAGCTTGCAGGTGAGGTTGTCTGGAGGGAGCCAGGAGGCTGACTCCTCCTCCTTTCGCTCTGCTGATGGGCCACCAGCCACCCGGCCACCATACAAGGAAGCAGATACTGATGAGGCTCATGGTGACACAGATGCACGCCCTGGAGGTTGTGAACTCCTCAGAGAAAGCTGCCAACTCCGCTTCTCCCAGTTTCAGCAGGCAATCATTTTCTGCATGATCAGATCCAGTCTGATTATCAAAGGTCCTTGGCACTATTTCTCCAGAGGCTTTGTTTTCCCAGTTTTTTGTTCTGTTTTCCATTGAATAAGGTACGGGAGCCCTCTGGTGGCAATTTGTAGAAAAATCTCATGAGCAGGAGAGAGATGCTTAGTTGGGGTGAGAAGTCTCAGTTCTTCACATTTCTTTCCTTTGCCTCCACAAGCTATTTCCAATTATTTTATCAGACATTAAAAGTAAACCAGGTTACACAGGGTTATATCAATTATCTAATGTCTTCTCCAACTTGTGAAGTCAATTTATAAACATAGATCTTAAAGAACTGAACAATTAAAAAAAGACTTGCTGAAATTACTTAAATTACAAAAGTAAAATTCATCATTATACTTTAAATTACAGAAATACTAATTACATTTTTTTTAAATTTTCACATCTTAGGTCTTCAATAAAATTTAAATTTACAAAAAAAAAAAAGAGAGAGGACAAAAAAGTAAAGCAGGGCCATTATAAACCATCTGAACAAGAAGGCATCAGCAAACCAGTGCTTTTTGTGGTCAGGCTTACAGCTGGCCAGGCTGTGTTGCTAAACTGACCTGTGACTGATGATGTGGTCCGAGGACGTCGACTGAATCTGGCCCATGGTATAGACTGGAGACCCTGACTTGCTGCTCAAAAGTGAATGCTCTCCATGGTAGAAGGACTAAGGTCTACATAGGGTCTATTAGCATCATTCAGTTGACGCATGTATCACATTGGTATCCAAGTAACTGTGTAGGGAGGGGGAGCTCTGTGCCAGCACAAGGTCTTACGGGTAGAAAGCTGGGACCAAGGGCAAATGGAGGAACAAGCCAGGTCTTGGCTATTTGCAGAGCTGGACAGTTATGAGACTCAAGAAGAACTGGGCTGCTGAGAAGGGGGTGGATGACACATCCGTCAGTGCTACTTGTTCACACTCAAGCTGTTTCATCAAACAGGAAAAGTTAAGGAATCCAGTTGCCATAGCTGGAGATGGCGGATGTCCAGGCAGGTAGAAGAAAGGATGACAACAGGGAACAGCTCGTGGTGATCGGGCTTCAGGAAAGGAAGCAGCATCTAACTTCTCAGACTGTTTCTCCAAAGGCTGGTTAATATCTATTCCTGCTTTGCATTACAATGTTTGATATGCCCCTCTTTTATTAGCTCTTTTTCATATTGTTTAGCTTTTCATTTAACTTTTTCTCTGCCTTTTAAAAGCAAAAATCAAACTCTGTATTATATTTTAAAACATTAGGGGGGAAAAAAAACACATTAGGGGGAATTCCCTGTTTGTCCAGTGGTTAGGACTCCGAGTTTCCACTGCCGGGGGCCAAGGTTTCATCCCTGGTCAGGGAACTAAGGTCCTTCAAGCAATGTGATGCAGCCAATAAATAAAATAAAACAAAACATTAGGAACTCTAGGTTTGAAGAAGAATCACAAAGAGATCATGACTTTTTAACAGTTACTTTTTTGATGGAAATCCAGTCACATCTGCCTGCACTGTTAAATATACCATTACTCGGACATTCATATTCCACTAGGAACATGATATATTACAAGAGACAGAAGGACTTTTAAAACCACATTTAACTTTTAATACAAACTCTGTTGCACTAGTACAGAAATAACCCCTTCATGCACAGATAAATTTAGCATCTGCCATTGTGGAAGAGGAAAAACTATACTGTTCTTGTCTCCCCTACCCCACCCCCATACATTGGTAAATTTGAAGTAACTTATCTCTGTGCTCTCTGATGCCAAGGCAAGCCTGTCTGGTCTTTCTGGATTTCCACAAGAAAGGCTGATCTGTGAAAAGTGAAGACTAGAGACATTAAACTATGTAGAGCCATCTTTACCTGGGATTACTTCAAACTGTGCTTCAGCAAAGCTCTGAAAATTTCTTCTAGAAACCTGCTGTCTGTATGGAAAATAGTTCACTCTTTCAGTTTCACAGCAAAAAGAGAAAATAAAACCCCAGAAGGCATTTAAGTAAATGCTTTCCAATCCCACGCACTGTATTAATTAGCTAACATTTTATACAGTACAACATAAACATTGTTGGCATGTTTATTTGTATGTAACACCCCTAAGCATATAGCATCTACACTCTAAGCGTATGTACAAATTCAACAAAATATCTACATATAAAAAGCTTTACTTAAAATTAAACTTGATGCAAGTTATGAGAAACCAATTTATTGGCAAATGAAACTGAGCATTCCTTCAACCATAGGTTGTTATAGAATTTCATATGTGGAAGGAAACCATTTGATAGATATTATTTATGAAGCTGGTAGAATATATATGCTTATTTTCAAAACCACAGATGTAATCCCTTTGACTGTTGGCCTTGTTAGCACTTATCAGTTTTCTTAGATTCTGCAAGGCATCCATGTAATTTGCATACACACTGTTTAATGCTGCAGAGTTTCAAAAGCTGCCACATAGGTAATGACTTAGAGAAAAATATATTCCTGTTGCTTTGCTTTATGTGCTTTTTTTTTGAAATAACTTAAAAAAAATTTTCTACCAAGTTCCCATCTTTCTTACTGAATGTGACTTGTTTTAATAGAAACCATAAGAGACCATAAAATCATCATATGCTCCAGTTGGTGATAAAACTTTTCTTTTTAGACATATGGGGGAAAATGCTCCTTAAAATAAATTGTCTTCATTTTACTGTCACAGTTCCTTTTTATACCCCAACATTGCCATCTTCATGAACTCTGCCTTTTCCAAGTGACTTTTAGACAATGACAATAATCTAGGACTCCGAGTTGACTGTACCAAATGATATAGAAGGCAGTATGTTGTGGAATGCTTATCATCTGAAGGCACTGCATATGTCTTGCCCTGTGCTTTCTGGAATAATTTTGGAAATTTAATTGGAGTGATCTGTTTGAGATTCTCTTGGTCTGGCACAAGTGCCAAAATGCATTGCGATACACATCGTTTATGCCTAAAAATCACAGACCAGAATGGAGAGAGGATGTAAAAAGTAGAACACTGTACCAATATAATACCTTGATGATTAAGAGGTCAATGGAGTAAGAGGAGCAAAGAGCAGGTAAGAGAGTCTCAGTAAGCATCAGCAAATGTACATGTCATAATTAACTCATTTAGCAAGTATATATTGTACATATGGTTCCTTACAGTCTCCCAAAAAGACTAACGACAGCTAGACATAGAGTCACCAATTTCACGACAATGTCCACAAAGACATTGAAGTTCTAGAGAATACTACAGTAACACTCTTGACAATGAAAACGGAATTCCTACTTAGGGGTTCAGTGGAGGAGAGTATCAAACAAAGTATCAACCCATGTTTGATTAACATACACAGGTATATCCTTTAAAGGTGTAGCATTTTTCATGCAACCTATTGAACTGTATCCCAAAGTGGGTAGAAGGTGATCTGTTGATGACGTTGTATCATTTTTTTTTTATCAGTTCTTAGGAAATCAAGATGACCTATGTTGAATGAAAAAGTATGCACTTTGCACTGCAGTTCACATTAAGATATCATTTGACTGAGTTACGTTCTTGCTTTGACAGTTCTCATCATATGAACACCCAGCAGCACATAGACTTTCTGCCTCTATGTTCATAGTATGAGAAGGTGGACAGACAAGTGCTTATTAAGATAAACATTTGAGAAAAGTTGGATACTGGCAAAGAGCTCACAAATCAGACAAATGAATTCATGGCGTTGACAGGAGATGGTGCCTCTGAGCTTTCGTTTCCTTCAGCTGGTTCTTTCTCTTTCTTACCACTGTACTGTCCGATAAAGGAGCCGTCCTCATTGAACTGGCCATTCACTCCCTCTCCATAGTCAACTAGGCTATCATCGCTATCTTCCTTTTTCACAGTCCTGTCTGAAGGTGTTCGACTGCCTTTTTTTAAAGGCTTGTGGTCTTCCGCATCACTGGAAAAAGAAAGATAAAACATGTTCGTGGAGATGGGCCCTTAGGTAAAATGCTTGGTTCTCAAAGATCAGGCATGCAAATTATGAGGAAGCATTTGGCGCCCTGAGCTTCTCTAGCCCAATCTAATCGCCAGGTGGCCTTCAATGACCGGAATGTGGTTGGAATGAAAGTAGAGTGCAGAAATGGTTTAATCATGAAGTCTTCGACAGGTGGATGGCTTCACAGGGTGATGTCAATATCAATGACAGATTCTGGCCCCTGATTTGGAAGCAACTCAGAAATTGTCACAAGCATTACCAAAAGAATAATTGAAAAAAGTTGAAAATCATCACTATTTTACTAGAATTCAGAAGGGTGTAAAAGTTTATGGTAGAGAAGTTAGTATGTTAAACTGCATAATATCTCTGATTCTTTGGATATGAATGGAGAATGATAAGTGTGAAATATGGATTTTTGTTTTTCTGAGCAAGAAGCAAAATCCTGCATCTCAAATCATTGTGTTATTGAGTGCAGGCCAGACTTGTAAACTTGAACCTTACCTTTCAAGAGACCTACACATTCCATTAAAGGGATGCAGAAGAAACAAATGAAAATAGCCTAAGAAAAAAAGCAAAATCCTTATACTGATTGCATACAGTATTATTTTTGATTAGTTAATGGGTAAAGATTTATTAATTTGGAAAGAAACATAATTTAACTTCAGGGCATTACATCTGTACTATTAGTAGTGTGTTAATATATTCTGACAAGTGTGAGTCATGCCCAAATGTAAAAGCCAGTATCTCCTGCCCTCTTCTTTACCCTCCTATTCCCTTCTCCCCAGTGTGTTATGCAGCTGATCCATATCAGATGGTAATCTGAGGAGTGCAACTTAATACACATGTGTAGGACTCTCTATATATCTGCTTATGTCTCTGTTAAACCCCTAAGTATAACATCTGGAAGTAGAAGAGTAGTTACTATATTTAAGAGCATTCACTCAAATGGTCATATAACTAGGTATGCATGCTGACCTAGTCCTTAACAGGTAATATTTGGTTTAAAAATAAAAAGGAAAAAAAAGCAATGACATATTTTGTATTCTTTCAAAGAACAAAAATGGGAAACATAAACATTAGTTTAAAAAAATTTGAAAGATTTCATGTAAAAGAGAGGCCCCTGAGCTGTAATATTTCACCTAGCAACTTGTGCTAGGACTTTACTATTCCCTTTCCTTTGAAAAATAACTTCTTTCTAGCCAAGATACAAATATTTCATGGTATATGGATATTCTGGCCACTAATTCCTACTAGGGTCTCCAGTTTTTCGCCAAGAAGAAAATTTCAAGACTGGAAAATAGTATTGGCTTTACATGACATTGATATATGCTATTGAAAATTACCTGTGTTAGCAACACACAAGTGCTTGTCACAAACTGAATAAATGATATTATCACTGTTGTTAGTAAATAACCAGGGAGGAATCACAGAATTTTGTAATGGCCTGTGTCTGGGAAATGTCAGGGGACATAGCAGCCAGTCTCCAACCTGGTACAAGAATGACTTGCACATTTTTGGAATTTAATCATTAGCTTCTAAGCTGTGCTTGAATACTTCCTGTGAGTTATTGCCCATAACTTGGTGAGAAAATTCCACTGAAGAATTTAATGATGAGCAGAATTTTGTTACCTTGATCCCAACTATTAATATTATTCTGCTTTAGAGAACTAATGTTCCAAGGTGTACACTCCAGGAAATTCTAGTCTATGACATTTCTTTGATTCATCCATTCACCCATCTATCTATCCACCCACCCACCATACATCTAATAAATGTTCATTTAGTGCCTACTCTACGACAGGTTTGAGTCACTGGAGATATAGCAATAAACAAAACAGACTAAAACCTTCACTAAGTTTACTTTTTGAAGGGGAAAATACAGACAATCAACATATTTCAAAAATTAGTCACAGAGTGTGTCAGAAGGTGATTAGTTCTATGGAAAATACAGAGGTGAGTAAAGAGAATGGAGGGTGTCAGGGGAGGGGGTGGAAAGTTGACATTCAAGTAGGATTTCCAGAGACGGCCTTGTTAAGAAGTGATATCTGATCAAAGACTTAAAAAGAGTTGAGTTAGTCAGGTAGACAGCTGGAGGGAGAGCCATTATGACGGGTAAATAGTTCAGATGCCCTGTAGGAGGGCAAGCCTGTTCTAGGAATGGAAAAGCAGCTTGGGGTGGGAGAGGGGGAGAGGGGAAGAGAGGGAAGAGAGAGACTGAGATTAAAGAGGTGATAGATCAGGTCATGTAAGGATCTGTCTCACTGAGACAGGAAGTCAATGGAGGGAATTCAATGGATGAGTGACCTGATATGATTTACATTTTTAAAGGATTACTGTCATCAGTATTGCAAATAGCCTACCCTAGAGGGAGGGGTTGGTGAACTACACCAAAATTGGGCTGTGCTCATTTATTACGTATTGTTTATAGCTGCTTCAGTACTACAACAGAATTGTAGAGTTGCAACAGGAACCATGCAACTTGTTAAGTCTAAAATACTTATCGTTGGACCTTTTACAGAAAGTTAGCCGACTCCTGCTCCAGGGGGCCAGGGAGATTACTGTGATAATTCAAGAGTGAGAGGACTGTGACTCGGGACAGAGTGGAACACTGGGCTGGTACAAAGTGGTATTACAGACGTATTCTGAAGACTGCACCAATAGGACTTCCTGATGGGTTAGATATGGAAGAAACAGAGAAAAAGACAACACCAACATTTCTGGTTTGAGTAGCATGAAGGATGGAATTACCCTTACTCTGGAATGCAGCATGTTTGGGCTAGAAGACTGGTGGTCCAGTTTTGGACATGTTCAAATTTGACATGTCAGAGGAACCATTCATTTTGTGAGATAGTATAACATTATATAACACTGATATCTAAAACCAACAAGAACAATTTGAGAAAGTAAAAGTAACATTACAGGCTAATTTCACTTAGGAACATAGATGAGAAAAATCTCAAAGAAATCATGAGCAAATAGAATTTAGCAATTGGCTAAAAAGAGAATATAGCATGACCAGGTTGGGTTTATCCCAAGAATGCAAGCTTATTGTAGCATTAAAACATGATGTATAGAACAGTCTTTTGGACTCTGTGGGAGAGGGAGAGGGTGGGATGATTTGGGAGAATGGCATTGAAATATGTATAATATCATATATGAAATGAGTCACCAGTCCAGGTTCAATGCATGATACTGGATGCTTGGGGCTGGTGCACTGGGATGACCCAGAGGGATGGTATGGGGAGGGAGGAGGGAGGAGGGTTCAGGATGGGGAACACATGTATACCTGTGGCAGATTCATTTTGATATATGGCAAAACCAATACAATATTGTAAAGTTAAATTTAATAAAAAGAACAATAAAAAACAAAAAAAAAAAAACACCAATTCATGTAATTCACCATTTTTGCAAAAGAAAAAAATTTATGATTATCCCAGTAGATTTAGAAAAAAAAGTTTTATGGTAAAACTTTACCATAAAGGTAAAATCTGAAGAAAAGATTTAGGAAAAAAGTTTCATTCACAATAAAACTTTAATATACTAGGGACAGAAGTGTCTTTCTTAAATGTGTCTATAAGAAACCCTGAGTTAATGTCATCCTTGATGGTGAATGTTGAAAGTTTCTTGTTTAACATCAGAAATAACAATTCTAATAAAAACTGAATTGGAAAATACTAAGTGACATGATGAGAAAAAGAAATAGAAGTCATATATATTAAGAAGAAGAGAACCATCATTATTCATAAATAGTACGATTACATACATAAAAAATTGGAAAGAACCTATAGGCAAACATTAGAATAAAAAGAGAGCTTAGTAACATTGCTTAGTATCATATTAGCATAAAAGTAAGTTTGATCTAAGTACTTACAAACAATTGGAAAATGAAAATTTAAAAATAATTCCATTTAGGATACCACAAAAATATAAAGTAGATAAGAACAAATCCAATAAAAATACGTGTAAGAGTCCCATGAAGAAAATGAAACCTGCATTCAAAGCTATTGAATAAGAGGTAAATAAATGGAGAGATATATCATAACCATGAATAGGAAGACCTCTGGTAACTGTGTTAACTTTCTTTACGTTGCTTTTTAGATTCAGTTTATTTCCAGTAAAAACACAGCAGGCTTTTATATGGATCTTGGCAAGCTGATTCTAAGATATATAAGAACATGAAAAGAGTCAAGAATATTTAAAATTTCTTGAGGAAGAATCACAAAGTTGGAGGACTTGACCCACTAGCTATCAAGACTCACCCCAAGCTACTATATTAAGACAGTTTAGTTTTGGTGCAGAGATAGACAAACTTCTGAGTGGAATAGAATATCAGACCCTGAAATGGAAATACAGGAAGATCTTTTTGTTGGTTTTATTCCTACATCAAAAAATTTTTGACATTATCCTATTGGAAAATCTGGGCTTCACTGCTGGCTCAGATGGTAAAGAATCCACCTGCAATGCAGAAGACTCTCGTTTGATCTCTGGGTTGGGAAGATTCCCTGGAGAAGGGAATGGCTACTCACTGCAGTACTCTTACCTGGAGAATTCTACGGACAGAGGAGCCTGGCAGGCTACAGTCCATGGGGTCACAAAGAGTCAGACAGGACTGAGTTGCTAACACACACACACATTGGACAATTTTTTTTTGTAGCAACATTTTTTTTTCATTAAAAAAATTATTTATTTTTAATTGGAGGATAATTGCTTTACAATGTTATGTTGGTTTCTGCCATATATCAAAATGAATCATGCTATCATAACTGGGACAACTTTTAAACTCCTATTTTCCAACTATTTCCTGGTAGCAAGAAATATAATTGACTTTTACATTATTTTTTTTTAGGCAGCATTACTGAACTCTCTTATGAACTCTAATATCTTCCTACAGATTTATTTGGATTTTTACACACATAATCGCATCAGTTATGAATAACGGCCAGCCAGTAAGGGGCTCCCCAGAAACATCCTTTCCAGTTTAAAGGCCACACGTGTGTGCTTAGTTGCTCAGTCGTGACTGACTCTTTGTGACCCCATGGACTAGCTCCTCCATCCATGGGAATCTCCAGGCAAGAATACTGGAGTGGGCTGCTGTAGTGGGCGAGAATCTATAGCAACATGGGCTGTGCTCAAAAGACATGAAGTAAGGAAACGGGATATTCTACTCACAGATTCTTTCCAGGAAAAGCTGTTCAGAGGCAGCTCAAGATCTTTTAAAGACATGTGATATAATGTCCTACTTCAGGAATTAGAATCTGGTTAAATGAGAAAACTATTTATGAGGCACCAGCACAGCGCCTGGCATGTGAACAGTACCTAACAAATGAGAGTGCCCATCCACCTGCCATCACACCTCTTGGCTCCACTCCAGACTCCCTGCCTCAGAGAGACTTTTTCCTAGGAAATACCTTGTATAACACATACACTTAGAACTTTTCAGATGAGATGGGTGGTGACAAGTCTGTGATGAAGCTCTGAATGAATGCCTGCCTTTTTTCAACTCAAAGATGAATTCTCTAATGACAGAGTAAGTCAACTGCTTTTGACATTGTGCCAAGGGAAGCTGCTTGGTCAAGTTTCAGTATGAAAGGGTAGTTTCCCAAACAAGAGGAATTTAGAAGCTACAGAAGATCATTGAAAAATCATATCCTTATTTACCTATGTGGTATTTAAAGCTTAAAAAAATCCATCCATGTTTTTATGAGAATTTTTTAAGGACAGGAGGTATCAGATGTTAATTCTTAGCCTGGAATGGCAAAGATGAAAAAGTTCCCAAAAAAGTAATAAAATCATCATAAAATAGTACATATAGCCACAAAATATGTTTTTGATACATATAATCATATCAGTCATGGATAATGATTATCTTTATTCAAGGCTATAAGTTGTGCAATGGAATGGAACCTTCAAAACTCAGCTCCTGCATTACTCCCTCTGGGACAACTTCTTGTGCCACCTCCTTCAAGGCCATGAACTTGGCTTTGGCTTCCTGTCCCTGCTCCCTTGGCACCTTGGCTGTATCCCTTCCCTTCCAGCGCACTCTTTACACTATGCCCAGATTGTCCTTTTACTTCCCTGCATCCCTCCCTCGACCATTAACTAGTGAGATAAGAATCTATTGGTTTTAAAAATCTCCACAGCCTAGAATACCGTAGGCACTCAATAAATACTGGCTGAATGAATTCATTGTAAAATAACAATAAAAGAGTGTGCATTTTAGAAATTCTTTAAAATTCCAACTTTAACTTTTTTTTTCATTTTTTTTCTTCATCAATTTTATGATGTCAGACAAAGCACTGGAACCAATTCTTTCCTTCTCTTACCCTAAAGAATCAATTTTAGAGAGTTCACTTTTTAAAAATAGCTGTGCACACAGAAAGTATCCATTGAATGCCTGCAAAGTAAAAACCCAGCAATGATGGATACATCTGTGATCACTAGGTCTGATTCTCCTGTGGTCACCACCCTACCAAGGTCAAATCACACTGCAATAATTTTTGACGTTCATAAACCAAACACTCCCTCTAAAAGTCTGTCACTGTTTATATTGCTCATGATCAGTTTACGTCTCTGAGCAGAATAAATCTAAAGTATATATCAAATGCAATATATGTGCACATCATCCGTGCCTCACGAACATGGGTTAGCATGTGTGCAACAGGGTCATGTTGACATGACAAGACTTCCCTGCCAAGAGCCTCCATCAAATACCATGGTCACATGGCTTATGACCTATGTTCATTCTGGTTTTTAAAGGGATGGATCTAAAGAACAAAAAAACACTTACACAGTTGGTTGCATTGTTTCTCTGATTTTTCTATATGTTAGTAAGGATGCAGATCCTACTATCTGTATAATTAAAGAAACAAACAAAGAAAACTGCAGGCTTCCACCAGAGGATGACTGTTTGGGGATGAGTGTTGGAGTGAGAGTACAAGGTTACAGCATATGCAAAAAAAAAACCAAAACCCCATCAAATTTGGCCATTGAAGTTCCATCCTTTTTGCACTATGAAATACTCCCTGGCTCAGAGCCAATCACATAGAAATGGCTTCATCCTCAAGCATGAGAATAAGCAAGCCATCAACAGAATTCATTAACATTTAGGCAATAGTCCTGATTTTGTGTGTGTCTGTGTGGGATAGAATATTAATTTATTTTCAGAATGAAAAAGAATAAGAATCAATAAATAATACAGAGCTCAAAAACTTCTAGAAGGTGCAAAGTAGACAAGGGACTCATGATTTTCACTCTTGTGACATTTAAGTGTATTATTTAAAATTCTATAATAAACAGTTGAATACATTTTCATTCATGTGACATCTAAGGAATGAAAGGTTTTTTAGTTTCTCCCAGTAGAAAAGAAACCAAAGGAAAAAAATTCTCAGGTCATGCCAGGAAGTCATAAGACAAAGCCACATCGGTAGCAAAGGGTGGCTGTGTGTTTTGGGAAGTGATTTCACTTGTGGGATTGTCCTTATGAACTTTCAGCTTCAGTGAAAAAAAATTGCTGAGTTGTGTTTCAGGTTTAAGACACCTGTCAAAACCTTATCTCCTTTGGTAATTCGAAGATCTATAGAATTTCAAGTATTTTTTCTTCACACATGAACCAATGAGTTTGTTTTTAATAAACCCAAGGGAAAGTCTTTGTCTTCTGAGAAACTCAAGGCATTAGCTAAAAACAGCTATTTGAAAATGCTTCACAAACATACCACATATGAATTAACACCAAGACAAAAAAACATGACCAAAGAAATATAAACACAGTGATAATGAGGCCAGTAACTAAATACTCACTATGTTCTGCTCTGAAACCCCAAATCACATTAAAACTCATTGGTAGATGGTTTATAAAGGAGCACAGAAATCATAGAACTAGAAACCTTCAGAGATTATCTCATACTTGAACAACTCTGTTATTTTAGAGATGGAACAAACTGACACTTGGATTAAATGCCGTATCTAAAGAAATCAAAGGTAAGGGCTAAGTTGACAGCAAAACTAAGTCTCTTGATTCCAGATGAGTTCACATTCAACCTAGATTTCAATCATGTTTTAATGGAGTAGGCAGAAGAGGGACCCTGAGAAAGCCTTACTACAATCGATCATGGTTTCACATAACTATAAGAGAAAGCTGACATTTGAGATGCACAGAGTGAGCAGTATGTTGCCAGATTCATTTGGGCATGATAATGTAGACAGAAATCCATCACCATGTGAAGAATATATGGAGAGCAATAGTTTGTTTTTGGTTTGTGCAGATACATAACTTTTTCAGACTATATCAAAAATTTGGCTTTATTACAATAAACAGTGGTGGAGAAGGCAATAGCACCCCACTCCAGTACTCTTGCCGGAAAATCCCATGGACGGAGGCGCCTGATAGGCTGCAGTCCATGGGGTTGCTAAGAGTCGGACATGACTGAGCGATTTCACTTTCACTTTTCGCTTTCATGCATTGGAGAAGGAAATGGCAACCCACTCCAGTGTTCTTGCCTAGAGAATCCCAGGGACGGGGGAGCCTGGTAGGCTGCCGTCTATGGGGTCACACAGAGTTGGACATGACTGAAGCGACTTAGCAGCAGCAGCAGCAACACATATCTTGGGTAGAATTCTAGTCATAGGAACACTAAAAATAACAAGTTGTTTAGTAATTCTGGACTCTCTTACTTTACAGGAGAAATATGCAGTAGAGTGAATGAAATCAGCAAAGATTTCAACTCATCCAGTGTTAAGGCCTGGCTGCCCTTGGCTGCGACCCTCTGCAGGCTGCTTTAATGCATTAATATTACTTTGTGGATGGACCAGTGGGGATGCTGAATGAGGTTTTCATACCCTTTCAGCCTTGTAGTCAACATCTGACATCAAGACAACCCTCACTAGATGTTTTTCTGTATCCTAAGACCCAGAATTCTGAAGAGTTTTAAAAATCATAGTCACCTCTTCTGGAAAGGAGATTACAATGAAAGATGAGGTGCTGAGACAGGCAAAGCACTTACATCTGTGTGGAGACTGGTGTGAATCCAACTTTGTAAAAAAAAAAAAAATACATAGTTTTTCTCAGTCAGTTCTCATATTTCTTACCCTTGGCTTTATTTTGCCCCTCGTGATGTTGACATGGTCATACCAAAAATGAGCTCTAGAGATAAGTAAAAATGAATACACATATCTTATTTATAAATATCATCTGGCAGTCACAAATAGTGACACATTTTATTTTACCTAAAAGCCTTTTCTTCTGGCAAGAGAGAACCTCAATACTGGCCCAGTGCATATTTAAAAGATTATATAATCAAGAGGCTTACAGAAAGAAAGAACAAGGTGTCAAAGCATTTTTGATTAATAGATACATTCTTTTTGGAATACCAAAATCCCAATGTTTTAACTGAATAAATATATCTTTTGTTTCTGCTTTTAAACATATCTAAAACAATCATTTATCTCTCTTAAATACCTATACCCCTAGGCAAGAAAATCTTTGTTTAAAGAAATCTTTCTTTTTGTTTTTAAAAAAAACTATTTAGCACATAGGTTACATTACATTTGTCCTTAATGATGGAGCCAAGCTAAGAACATTTTATTTACCAAAACCCTGTGAATTAACACACTGCCTCCAGGGCTGTGATATTTCTTAATAATTAAGAGCTTCTAAAACCACCATTGAAGTGGTCATTGAAGTGAAGTGAAGTCAAAGTTGCTCAGTTGTGTCCGACTCTTTGTGACCCCATGGACTGTAGCCTGCCAGGCTTCTCTGTCCATGGAATTCTCCAGGCAAGAATACTGGTTTGGGCAGCCATTCCCTTCTCCAGGGGATCGTCCCAACCCAGGGATCAAACCCAGGTCTCCCACATTGCAGGCGGATTCTGTACCATCTCAGTCACCAGAGAAGCCCATGAATACTGGAGTGGGTAGCCTATCCCTTCTCCAGGGAATCTTCCCAACCCAGGAATCAAACTGGGGTCTCCTGCATTCCAGGAGGATTCTTTACCAGCTGAGTTACCAGGGAAGCCCTCCTAGCCATCATTTTATGATTAATAGGAAGGTGTACAGGAACCTGTTTTGGTAAAAAAAAAAACCCTTCTAATCCAAGATGAAAAGAGTACCATCAGTTTTACAAAAGCACTGCTTGGAGAATGACAGGGATAGTTTGCTTTATAATGCAGGTTTGTAGGGTACTATTGTTTTAACTCTTATTGTAACACTTGAGCTTTTCTATGTTGATCAATTATAGCAAGGGTTTCTGGAAAATAGGCCAGAGTGGGAGACGCTCCATCTCCAAACCTATTAATACAAGGACATTTATAGTGAAAAAGTAGGTTTTTTTTTGGTCTATGGCATGTAGCTGGTGAGAACATGGTTCCCTGACCAGGGATAAAACCCAGGTCCTGGCAGTGAAAGTGCCAAGTCCTAACCAAAAGTGAGATTACTTTAACTGTGAGGGATGTGTAAACATTTATACCCGGAAGTGTTTCTTGACTAATTTTTGAAATAAATAAGCAATTCCAGGCAGAGCATGTTCCTGGCTGAATCCCATTCTAGGCATGACTGAGTATGGTCTCTGCGCAGGGCAGGGAGAATGAAGGGCGACTAAGAAGCAGGGGGCTCACCTGTATTCTCCAAAAGTGCCATCATCTTCCTTCATAGGCTGGATTTCAGGATCTGCGTGGGCATCTTCCTTTTCTTTAACTAAAAAATTACCAAAAAACATTATTATCTACTGATCCTGTGTTTCCTTATTCAAAGTCTTTAAGAGCACACTCTATGAGACATATAGCAGTGGGGAAATTATTCTATATGCCATAGATGATATGCAACCAGATGTATCACGTGGCCATCCATTTATTTATTGGCCCCACCTCCCCAGTCAGGGATTGAATGTAAGCCACGGTAGTGAAAGCCCAGAATCTTAACCACTAGGCCACTAGGGAACTCCCTATGCATATATTTTGATGTATTAGTCTCTTGGAGGGAACCTAGAAAAACAGAACAGGTTAGAATAACCTAGAATATTTTGTTAACAGATAAAGTTAACCTCATGAAAGCATTTTGGCACAAGTTTCTTACTCACTTGATAGAAGAATAAGTCTTAAGATTCTAAGATTTCTCCCTATTTTACCAATCTATCTGTTAACTATATTCATGGGTACAAGTTGCTTTGGAAATCTATTCTTTTGTAGATTTTCCCCACTGTCACTGAAAGGGAAATGGCCAGGTAAAAAGAAAATAGAAATTCACTGGATCTATTAAACTGAACAAAACATTAACCGTATAGGGAAAGCACTATTACACATCATATCAGAATCCAGTTCATGCATTACCTCCTTTAGAAAACTTCATGTTTTCCTTCTGCTACTGCCTGTTGGTTTTAGATGCTATTTCAGTACCTGTGACTCCTGTGAAGCCTAAGGAAGCAGAGTCACTAATATCTTCAGAGGACAGATTCATTTGCTCCTCCAAAATTGTCTTTTGATCCTTGGCAATTTTTAGGCTTCTATTACATACAAAGGGATCAGCAAGTGTCTGAACAGAAAGTCCGAATGTATGGCTCTGGGAAGATACACTTATTGTAGTCTCCGTGATGACTCTCATGATCTCTTTTTAGTTTCACGGATTATCATACAGCATTAGAGGACAATTTCAATCTCTGTTTCTTACCTGGATATTTACCACCTTTGTTTCTTCTGATGAAGCAAACAATCAGCAAAATTAAGATCAGGAGAGCGACAGCACACATTAGACCAATGAACCAGCCCTGAGTTGCTATATCCACTTGCCGGCTTGCCATCGCTGGAAAACAAGTCAATGGTGTCAGTGCCAATGGGTTAAGGAGGAGGTGAGAAGTGTTGTAGCTTCTTGCAGCAAAAAACTGTCATGTACATGAGCTTTTCTATATTTTACATGTGGCCCCACATTGGAATCTGCCAACTACCAATCAGGAGTTACATAAATATTCAACTGGTGAAAAATCTTCAACAATTAAGAAAATTCAAATAGAGAAATCTGACTGCTAACACATTCAATGCTAACAAACCCTGCTGAGCATTGCATTCAGTTATTTTCACTATATATTTTCAACAGAAACATAGTCCCAAACCAATTAAAACATTTATTGTTTACAGGATAAGTTGTATTTACGATGATAAGAATAGAAGATCATTTTAAACAGAACAGAATGTATACATCTAATGGAGTATTTTTCTTTCAAAGGAACCACTTTCAGAGGCTAAAATATCATTACAATAATGTTGCCATTTCCCCCAAATGTTTTAGAAACTGTTAAAAAGAAAACTTTTCACACATGAAACCTGTCCACATAAGATAACCAACCTTATTACTTTATATAACATCTTGATTTGTACACAAAATATTTCTTAGATTTATTTTTCATCTCATTTGCCAGAGTTCTGAAGGCTCTAGGGAAATTTCTGAAAAATCTTATTTACCATAAAAGGATCAACATGTAATATTCAATATCACTCAGGATCCAATCCAAAAACTATTAGGTCTATCTTTATCAGTGGTATTACTGGAGTAAGTGGCCAGTTTAAAGAGAATAATACTCAATCACATGTATACAGATTAAGTTTTCATCTACTCTGAGTCAAATAATGTGAAGCCCTTTATTCAACCAATCACAGTATGCAAATCTCCTAAGAAAAACACAGAATAATTAGCATTTCCAGTATTGTTCAAAAGTGTCAATCAAATGGGACAAAGTGCAGCATCAATGGCTAATCAGAAAAGCCCTTGAGAATTTGTTTCAAGACACTGGTATAAAATTTTTTTAAAACCTTGATTTTTTCCCCCTCTTTTTACCTTAATCAAGGTAAAGGGTTTTCTTCTTTTTATTGGTAAGAATGCCTGTATATCATTCTTTTAATTTGACTGGATTTCTTCTGAATCCATTAACATGGTTGGGTTAGGTGAATGTGATTGCTGGATGCAGAAAGAAGCATGGTGACAAGTATCCCAGGCTACTGTATATTGCAAAAACAGCACCTTATTGCCGTTTTTCTCCACTCAAAGGATAGGGAGAAAAATGAAATGCTTAAAATCAAATGTGAAGAGGAATGTGAAAAATTATGTGGATGTGTGTTGAAGAAATAAAATGAGAAGTGAAATACATTCTTTGGAATATGAATCAAATTGCAGGTAGCCGGTCCCAGTAGCCTCTTGGGCCTCACTGGGTGGAGGGCTTTTGAGTTGTATCATCACTAGATACAACTGAAGCAGGAGTGTGGGCAGGGCTCCCCTTCCATACACATACCATAACCACCACGGGGAGGGTGAAGATGAGGATGATGATAACGAGAACTGACATTTTGAAACTTACTCTACTAGGCACTGGACTGAGGGCAAAATCTCATTCAGTCTTCACAAAAATCCTCTGAGGCAGGCATGAGGAATAAACTCAGGCTCGGAAGGGTAAAGACCTTGTCTGAGAGTCAGAGCTTCACCCAAGACTGTGGATTCCAAAGAATATGGTACCAGCCATTGCTCACTACTGCTATAATGCACTGGTGTCCGGGCATTAACTCTGCAGAAGTCTTTACAAAGAATAAAACGCTGTAGGGACTTGCATCTTTTAAATATTTTAAAAGTCCATCATTACACATACTCTGGCAACATAGTTCTGTCAGTTTACACATGGTCTCTGATTGAGTACATTTTCTTCAAAGCTGAACCAAAAATTAACTGATGTAAGTCTATGGAGCCTTTGCTTGAAGTTACAGAGTCTTTGTTTGTAATATGCTTAATGCTTTACAGTCTTGTAATAAATACTATCTACATTTACATTTTTCATCTAATTATGTGCAACCGATGAGGGCAAAATGCAAGAAGATACTGAAGTATCAGCACAGACATTGTCTTAGGAAGATACTGACTGTCAAAACTGAACTGCCAATTGGTGGTTTGGGGCTACGCAGCTATGCACAAAGTGGAAATGTTTCTTGACAGCTGATAAAGGAACCTCCAAGTTGACTTTGTGTTTTGCCCCTGTGTCTAAAGAAAAAAAGTATGTCTCACTGCCCCATTTATTTAAGACTGGGCAGATACAGGATGTTAAGAGGTGCATATGTGTGTATGCTCACACACACATTCAAGTGTACCAGAAGTTGACATAAAATAAAAATTATGTAAGTGAAAAGAGCTTCTACTGATTTTCCATCCACATGAAAAGGAATATGAAGTCCAGAATGACTATAAGAGACTTTAAATGTTACAGGACATTCCAAAATCATCTTAACTAAAATGCACATATTACTACAAATCCAAGTCATGGCCACCACTGTGCATCTCTCTCTCTCGAACACACACATATACACAATGAAGGCTGTGAGGTTTTTTTCTTCTTGAATAAGAGTTAGTAGGATTGGGTAGGAGAGCAACAGAGGATTGTCCTTTTATTCAAAAAATTTACAGTAAAAATCTATTCATGTATTAGTTGAATAAACCATATAGCAATACATTAAACAAATAGACCTAAAGAATATGAAAACAGAAAAGAAACCAGATACATGAAATTGACTTTGTTTCCTAGAAGTTAGTCTTAACAACAGTCTTCTCTATCACCTTGCTTGTTGTCTCATGTTTAACCTGTGTTCTTTGGGAGCAGGTCTTTGAGGAAAATGTCCTTGAGTACTTAGGATCATAAAATAAGCATGGAAGACAACAGACTCACAGACTTAGGAAACAAACGTATGGATACCAAAGGGGAAAGATGGGAGGAGGGATAGATTGGGAGTTTGGAATTCACATATATACACTACTATATTTAAAACAAATAACCAATAAGGACCTACTGTATAGCCCAGGGAACTCTGCTCAACATTCTGTAATAACCTAACTGGAAAAAGAATAGATACATGTATATGTACAACTGAATCACTTTGTTGTACATCTGAAACTAAAATAATATTGTTAATTCAACTATACTCCAATATAAAATAAAATTAAAAAAAATTTTTTTTTAAAACATGAAAGAAAAAGAGTGAGATAAATGGCTATTTTTGAAGAATCCATTATGTATAAAAGTGACCTGCTTAAGAGTTAAAATAGTTAGAAATGTTTAAAAAGGGAAAAAAATTACTTTGGTCAAAGTTTGGAGGCAGTTGACCAAACAAACAAACAAACAAAAAACCAGAACCCACTGGGGGAAAAAAAACCCAAACTGTTGAGCCCAGTGAATTTCAATCTGTTTTAAATCTTTTGTGAAAGAAGAGAAGAGACTCAGTGATTGGGGGAAAGAGGTGAGAAAGCAAGAAAAAGAGGTAGGAGTCTTAACAAACATGCAGGTAAGAAGCACAACAGCAGGATACCATCTCTAGCCTTGTTTTTCAGTGTGTGCCATAGGAGGAAATTATGAAATAGACCTTAGGGACTTCCCTAGTGGTCCAGTGGTTAATACTTCACTTTCCAAAGCAGGAGAGTTCGGGTTCGATCCCTGGTGGGGGGAGCTAAGATCCCACATGCCTTATGGCCAAAAAACCAAAACATAAAACGAAGTAATATGGTAACAAAAATCAATAAAGACTTAATAAAAATGGTTCATATCAGACAAATAATCAAAGAAATAGATCTTAAAAAACCAGTATCAAAGAAAGAGATGGTGTCACGCTAAGAAGAGTCACGAAACAAGCACAGGTGAAAGTTGAGTCTAGGTTTCTAAAATGAACAGAACTCAGAGAGAGAAGCAACTCATTCGTATGGAGAATTAAGAATTCAGCCAGGGTGCTATGTTTCCATGCCAGGCACTAGCATTCGCACCTTGAAATCTAGCTGGAGGAGTGAGAATCAAGAGTAGCAGATCATGAACTCTACAGTTCATCCCACAGCCCTACAGGATAGACAGAGAAACTAGGAGGACCAGCAAGCTGGATTAACAGCATCTGGCATCCTAGAGCTAACATGTTAAGTAAGGTCACTGCGGTTTAATGGATGTTTATCCCCTTAACAGGGAGGCCTGGTGTGCTGCAGTCCACGGGGTTGCCATGCAGAGTCGGACAGGACTGAGTGACTGAACTGAACTGAACTGATTCTCTTAATAGTTACATTTACATGTCAAAGGTGACAATAGCTGGTTGTGGCCTTATCCTATTCTCCATTGCTGACACACAAGAATGGCCCACCCCTGAGTGCTCATCTTGAAACTCACTTGCCAGCTGCTGCTATTATTGTAGGTATAACCACATCAAAGACAAACTGTTTTCTAATGGGTTTTGTTTGCTCTCTGTCCTAGAAAATGCCGTAACTTGATTTTGTGGATGGAATCTAATTCTAGCTAGATCTGCAAAGTAGGAGTACACTGGGACCATGAAGGGTCCAGAATAGATGGAAAGACGTTCCAAGAGCTGAACAGAATGGTCATTTTTGCTGCTGTTGTTTTTGCTTATTTGTTGGCCGTGTGGGATCTTAGTTCCTTGACCGGGGATCAAACCAGTGCCCCCTGCACTGGAAGGCAAAATTCTTAACCACTGGACTGCCAGGGAAGTTCCTGAAGTGGTCACTTTGCAGACAACCTGTTCCCCTTGGGATGTGGGCCTCTGTGGCCTTGAATGGTGGGTGTTTGTCAGTTCAGTTCAGTTCAGTCGCTCAGTTGTGTCCGACTCTTTGTGACCCCATGAATCGCAGCACGTGCGTGTAGAGAGAGCTTATTCTTGGTGTTGAAAATATGAGCTCTCCTGCATTCTAGCTGGGTGATAGGGCAGGCCCTTCACCTCTCATTACTGGTTGTTGACATGGGGTGGAAGTGGGTAATAACAGTCTCCTTCACAAGATTGTTGTAAGGACTGAATGAGAAAAGCCAAGAAAACCATTCACCTAGTTGAGATTAGCACTGAATGAATGCTAATACTAGGGCTGTTACTATTATTAGCCTCCTAACTCTATATGGACAGAATAGATAATTGAGCTTTTAGTATTTTGAAATTAAAAATTCTCAGTAATAAAAAACACCTTGTCCTGCTGGCTGTGAATGGCAATTCCTCTTTTAATACGGGATTTTCCTAGAACTCTGTACACTTATGGATATGAAAGTACAAAGAAGAGAATAACAGAAAAATATTTTTCCTTAAGCATTATGATTTTAGCATATGAATATTTTCATAAGGTATTTTAATACTACATTTATTTAATATGTTCTTAAATATTACCTATAGTTTTTCTTTTTTTCAAACCACTCATGTTCTTTTCTAAATTAGAAGAAATGAGTTTAAAAATCATGAGGCTTGGGTAAGGAAAGACACACAAAAAAATACATATTTTCCTATGGGTTCTACAGGAAATGCAACATTTCCCCAAGAATGCATGAAATGAGTGAATATAACATGATTTTATGAATCATAAAATGAACACATACCACACAACCCTTTAAATTGAAGCAAATGGGGATTATTTTCCATCTTATGAGGAAATATGGATATTTTTACATCTTACAAGAACATTTTTCTTTATTTTAGAGACTTTAATGTTCTTGTGTATTTTGATAATATTCACCTAACTAAAATATATACAACCAGTCAAATATGGTATGATAATGAAGTACACGAATTTAATAATTTTTTGTTCTACAGCAGTTTAATATTCTTCAAATCAGTTGTCACACAAACTGCAGAGTTCGGTTGGATTACAGTCCATTTTGACATTAAAAATTGTGACTTTATCAATGAGCTGTTTCAGCTCTAAAGCATTTCAAAAATTCTGTTCTAACTCTGAGGGAAAGTTGAGACATATAAATGATGTGAAAAATTGAGTCACCTAAATCATGTAGGTTAAGAATCATATTTACCTCTGGTTTTGTAATGGTTTTGGCAAAAATGTGATTAGAAGGTGATTTCCTCAATTCTGTAATTAATTTGATATAAAGGGCCAAAGACAATTAAAAACCCAACTCGCCACCCAACTGGGCCCCACAGACATTCTCAGCCCTACCCACAATACGGCTCCATCAGCCTCCCATCTCCAACTGGAGCACTGGGTGGCTTCACTTCTGACTGGGAGCCAGAACTGGTGTGGTGTGCACCTCACCTGGGCCTGTCTCAAACACATCCTCTGAACTCACAAAACCAGAGTCCCCCTCAGCACCAACTCGAACTTTGTATGCTGTTCCTGGCATTAGACCCTTTAACCCAAAGAAGCTCCGAGAACCATTTACAATTTCTCTCCTCCATTCTTCTTTGCCTATGGAAATTTTGCAAAAACAACACATTGGAATGTTTTAAGGGAACGGAAGTCATTTAATGCTTCGAGAAAGGAAAATACACGTTATAGGCAAAAGACAAAATGTAAGGTGCTTCAGTTTATCATTTTAGGTGATATAAGTTGAGTTGTGTCAAATAAATCAATGAAAATGAACAGCTACATGACAACGTCCTCAAAGAAAAATCAACTGGATATCAGATGACATTTTAACTGCATATATACCCACTGGATTAAATCTTTTTAACACAAAGGAAACTTCTTGATCTTTACCTTGCCTTGTGAAATTACTGAATTTCTCTAATGATATTTATGAAAAGAACTGTAATACATTAAACAGCTTGATCCAACTATGGAAAGAACTGGTTTTTTGTTTTTTTTTTTTTATTCACAAGACAAATCTTTCAGTAAACTTAAATGCCTTAAAATTTACCCAACTTATAGATTCAACCTTTCTCAAGTACTGGTGTTTCTAAACTCATAGTTTTGTTTTTTTTTTTTAATATTTACTTGCACAATAAGGGCCTAAACAGAAAGTTGAACTATATTCAACATTTTGTCACAAACATTCACTGGCCACCCAGCTCATTAAGTGCAGAGCATTGTATTAAGGAGGAGGACTGGGTTCTCATACACTCTGAAAATTAAAGTTGCCCCATCTCCTAGTAGATGTGGCCAGGATATAAGTAGAGTACCTGACTTGGGAATATATTAAACATAGAAATAAAATTATTTTTTATTATTCTAACTTACAAGTCATGGATAAGGAGTTTTAAGTACCACAATCTAAAAATAACAAATGCAATGGAACTTATTATGTCCCTTGTATTTCATAACATGAACCAACGAGACTCCTAGTTATATATAAAATATATAGGTTGATGGTTCACTCTAATTTTTTCACATACATTGGATTCATTTAGATCAAGTTATTTTTCCAGACGATCCACAGTACATCCTGAAGATGTTCTCAATCTCTTCAAATATAGCCCCCCAATTAAAACCCAGGTAATGAAATCATTTCTTACTGCCAGCTACACCATATTCAACATAAAAGTTCACAAGCTCTGGTCCCTCATATTCCCAACTGATATTGGCTGAGGTCTCAGCAGCGGCAGTAGTAAGTTTGCTGATCCCGGGGTATACTGCTTAAAATAAATATACAATAGAAAAAATAAAACAGAGACAGACAAGTCAAATTGCAAAATCAAACACACACACAATGTAAAATAAGTTAAGTACTCTGAAATTGTTCAAGTCAAATGAAATTGATTGTTAACAGAATTCATTTCTCCTTCACTTTAGAAAGGTTTTCGTTTCTTAAGTTACAGCATTAGGAAATAAATGAGAAATCAGAAATAATGACACACACGTATTAAAATGTATGAGTTCTATGATGTGGGTCCTAAACACTATAAACTGTTGTCCACGAGGGACAGTCTGAGAACATCAGAGTCTCCATGTACTGATGTACAGTGGGGATGGGGAGCTGACAATGCTAGGGGCAGAGGTCACAGGGTATGAGACTGCAAGGTCAAACCCAACACTAGTGGCTGCTTTTCCATGCTACTTATCATCTCAGTGTAGGTCTTTCATGAATTGCTGTTTAGATAAGAAAAAGAGTAGTGGCTTCTGATGTGTTTTGAGTCACAAATTTCAAGAATCTGCCTCTGGGAAATTCAGGGACCCCAGGTGAGAAGCATCTGCCCTGGAGAAGGTTGGATAGTTAGGGTACACTGAAAAAGAAGCTGCAAAGAAAATGCTCAATACTAGTTAGCAGAAGTGAAGAAACAAGAAATAAAATGAATAAGAACTATTTCACTTGACACAGTCCAGACAGCAAGACAATCTTCCTTGACGACTGTTCATTACATACCACGTTCTGAGAAAATCATAGTGTAATCTAAACTAAGGCCACCTGATGCGAAGAACTGACTTCTTGGAAAAGACTCTGTTGCTGGGAAAGATTGAAGGTGGGAGGAGAAGGGGACGACAGAGGATGAGATGGTTGGATGGCATCACTGAATCAATGGACATGAGTTTGAGTAAGCTCCGGGAGTTGGTGATGGACAGGGAAGCCTGGCGTGCTGCAGTCCATGGGGTTCCAAAGAGTCGGACACAACTGAGTGACTGAACTAAACTGAACTGAATCTAAACAGCTTCCTGAAACATCAGATTATGGAACCTACATGATGCTACATGCTTGCCACCTAGTTAAGATGACATTTACAGTCATTAAAAGATGTTATTTGGCTACCTGAGCCTGACAATTCTATCAGCCTTACCACAATGGCCTACAGTAAAAATGACAGGCTGCTGCTGCTGCTAAGCCGCTTCAGTCGTGTCCAACTCTGTGCGACCCCATAGACGGCAGCCCACCAGGCTCCCCCGTCCCTGGGATTCTCCAGGCAAGAACACTGGAGTGGGTTGCCATTTCCTTCTCCAATGCATGAAGGTGAAAAGTGAAAGTGAAGTCGCTCAGTCGTGTCCGACTCTTCATGACCCCATGGACTGCAGCCTACCAGGCTCCTCCACCCATGGGATTTTCCAGGCAAGAGTACTAGAGTGGGGTGCCATTGCCTTCTCCGAAAAATGACATAGTTATAGCTATATTAACTTGAGTAGTTAAACAGTGATAAATCAGATTATTATCCCAGGGGAAATATCCTAAGATAGTAAATCAAAAAGCAGGAATGGGTTTATTAAGGCTCTGAAATTAAATTCCAAATTATGTTATATAATTTAGAAGCCAAAGCCTCTACTGAAATAAATTCAATGAAATAGCATTTCTTAGAATCAAAAAGAGAAGTATATTAAACAAATTCAATAATGCATTTGACCTCTGAGATCTAATTCACCATCACATATATATTACATACCCCTCTGTGCTAAAGATGGGGGGCAGCAGAAAGCAAAACTGATTATGGAATTACACAGGGTCCTTCTGTGGACCTAACTGATTTTAGTTGTCCGAGGTATTCCTTTTAAAGGAATTGTAATAAAAATATGATCAATCAACAGAGACACAATTAAAACATTTCCTGTATCTAAAGCATCAGTGGCAAAGAATCCAGGCAAAACACTAATTTTCCTCAAAAAACTTTGGAATCACGGAACTGAGGAATGTAGTCTTGGTGTAATTATGGAAGATGTTCAAGGCAGAACCATACCTTCCAACAGAAGAGCAATTTGCTGCTGCTTCTTTTTTTGCTGATTATTAAAGATACCCAGAGAAGACAGTACAATTTCCTAAGGTTATCCTGTTGGGCCCTTCTTATCACAGAGAATTCTAACCCTCTTTGCTTTTAATCCCCAGTCATGCACTTACTGAACCAACACTCTTGAGGACCTATCATGTGCTGGTGTCATTTCTCTGCTGGGCTTTATCTAGTCTGCATCTAATCCCTCTTCCTACTGTAAGTCATTCTCTGCAGAGACCACCAGCAGAGTTAACTAAGCTTTAACTTCCAAAACTGCATCTCTGATTCCTTCACTTCCCTGTATCAGATGTGGATGGCTTACTCTGCCCACAGGTGGACTGCTGGGTTTAACCCAAATATCCTGTGGGTTTTGAAACCCCGTGACTTTGTTTATGCCACCTCCCAAGAATTTATACAACCCACCTTCCTGATTCATCTGCCCAAATTCCATCTGTCCTTCAAAGCCCAGTTCAACATTACTTTCCTTGGGAAGTTTTTCCTGATCCTGTTTGGCAAAATAAATGGTTCACTGCTCTAAGATCAGATAATGTTTTGTTCCAGTTCCATCTACTTTCACTCCTTTTTAATGTGTTGTCTTACCTGCTAGATTATAAGCACACCAAAGGCAGAAATTGCCTTAGTGTCCAGCACACAGAGCCTTGAAAAGGGCTGGTGCTTTTCTGGGCCAGGTAGACACAAGCTGTTGAACCTTCTCTATAGTTGGGGATTTGGAGCCGGGAGAGGGGTTGTTCCTTTGTTTGTTTTTGGTTTTGTTTGGTCCAGGCCAAATAAAGTTGTGCACTTTAAACTTGCTTTTGACTCACTGGCCTTGTTTCTTGACCTGATCAGTAGCTGTGGGACTGATTCTGGTATACGGATAAAGCGAGAGTCTGACCACAGAGAGGATTCGTCACCAGTCCCTTAGGCAGAGCTCTCCTCTGCTCTGTCCTGTTTGACCACAGTCAGCTGCTAATTCAGTCAAGAACTAGATTCAGTTCTTGACTTGCCAGTTAGTTTTTCCCTATTCCTTTGCCCGAACTGGTCACCTCACACAAATGCTCTGAATGCCTGCTCCCAAGGTGAGAAAGTAGGTAATAATCCATAGATAAAGCAGTGTCTATCCATCAGCAGTACTGGGACCATAAGTCAAATCCATTCTCCATGTGTTTTCAGTTCATTTCTACAGATGCCTTCACAGGTCTGCTTCCCCAGAGACCCTGAAACTATTGAAAGGGACATCGAAACTGAACAAAGGCAGCCAAATGACTACAATTTCTTACACCAGTATTGAGAGTTCTGACCAAAGACCAAAAGAAGTGACTCCTGAAGACCTCAAGAGTACAAGAGTACCTATTTCCATGCTCAAACTCAGAAGAGTGGTAAGAAAAAGGGTTAGCCTAGAATAATACACCTAACTGAATTCTCTTGGTTTCTAATTCATGATTTTGATAATCATTTTGTAATTCTATATTTGAAAGCTTGGGTTTCATGGACATCTCTTAAAATCTGTAAGAAAATTTTAAAATGTAAATTTCAAATCTATCTTAATGAAGAAGGAAAACAGAGAAGAGAATAGAATTCATTCCTAGAATGAAAAAAGAAATATTTTAAGGAAGGAAAACCCAGGGATACAAATTATTCTTCAGCACTTTAAAGTCTCATCATGGTTAAATATCATCACTTTATGTAACCAATGTTTAATTACTGGTATACTATTAAATGAAACAATATAGAAAAGAAGGTTAGATTTAGCTTTTTAAAAAAAATTTTAAACACCATAATCTTATCTGAGGTTCCACCAGATTTCAACACTGGGGGCTTCAGGAACCTTCTGAGACTCTGTTTTTGCTCATCTCTATAATAAGAAGTAATTTAGAATTCAATTTAGTAACATCAAACGGTAAAACCGCAACTATTTTAATTAAGATTTCTTTTAGTTCATCTTAATTCATTAAAATCAGCGGGTGATATTTTTTCCACTGGCATGCATGTCCTTTTCCAATATGACAAGTCAGTGGAAAACACAGACAACCCTGCCACAGCTCAATTACTCGGCTACTGCCTCTAGGCAGAGCCCAGTGACAGGCTGATGCAGAGGGAAAGAGGCCAGGCTTTCTCTGGAATGGTCCCATGAAAGGGTCTAAGGGGAGCCGAGCAGCAAATTATTGTAAAACAACCAAGGATTTTAATGGACATGTAACCATCCCTGGAAAAAAGCACGCATAAAAAAGAGAGGCTCACATCCTTATATGCTCTTGTGAAAATTTTGAATTTTTACAACTTTGTTCTTTGGAGTCTAAAAACACCTATAAAACATTGTTAAGTTGATTGAAAATAGCCACAGTTCTTATTCTATCATTCTGAAATCTAGTTGATCTACATTTTATAATTTACCAAGACTCTGAGTATAAGATGTGTAAGAAAAGAGAAGATAAGATTAGGTCTAAGCTCCTAATATTTGAACAATCTAGGGCAAAGTGCTTATTTATTTTGGTTGACTTGTTCTTCATTCCCATTTGTACTTATTTGGTCTGTCGAAGTTCAAGAACATCCCTGGCCAGGGGTGTTCTCTATGGGTACAGTGCCCAGTGAGGCAGGGAGGTCTCTACTGCTCACTAAAAAGCTGACGGATCTGCCAAGAGTCAAAGACTGAGGGAATCTCTGGGTGGAAGAAATAACTATAGCTCAGTCAAGCATCATTCTCCCAAACAATCTTCCTCACACAGAGATCTGTGAGCAATTAAGGAGAACAAAAGTAATTCCCTGTGACTGCTGGTGCTTCCCCAGAGAAGAGAGACTTGGTGTAGTTCGGTGAAGACAGAAATGGAATAACACAGCTGAGTAGAGCATGTGGGCTGCCTAACCTTGCTCCGAGGGGACCCCGCTGGGGAGACTTTCAGTCCTGGGCCATTTGGAGTATACAGCGAAGTCAAAATTCCAAGTGGACAGTGCAGTGTGATGCCAGCAACGTGTACACTGAGTTTAGGAGGACAGCTAAATCGGATTAGAACGGGAAGCTCAGTTGATCTGATTTCTTACTGGCTGTTTTCATCACAGGGCTAGTATTTCTGAGCCCTTCATAGACAGCATGGTCATCATGAGGGGCTGTGACAAAGTCACAGTTTGGGTCATGTCTGATCCAGCCACAATCCTTAGCATTAAAAGCCAAGAATAGGATTTGGACCTGGGATAAGTCTTGAGAAAAGGTGAATTCAATGTGCGGCTTTCTCTTTGTAAAAAAAGGCTAGACATGAATTTTAAAGTCAAGATCTTGCAGGATATTATCTTTCTGTTGGTGTTTCAGAGCTTATTTTATTTTCACTTTGAACCCATGCTGCACTTCCCCATGGTTAACATGGCAAATTTCACACATGTAGAAAGTCATGCAGATGAATTATTTTACCTTTGCCTGCACCTACATCAGGTGGGAGAATACCAGCTTTCCATGAAGGGAAACAGAAACAGGACACTATATAGTTAGCATGTAAAGCTACATAAAACACTTCTTAAAATGCTAAAGCATGCAAGAAGAATGGAGTGTATCATATCAGTGTACCACCGCAAGGTAGGCTGGTGTTCCCAAACTTACCAGGAATCAAATCCCCACATTACTCAAAGTGCATTATTCATGCTTGCCTATTATGTAAGATGCTTAGGAGATTTCAAACCAAATTTCAATTTCTAATGCTATGGAGGATAATCAAATAAATAACCCTTAAGCAGTTCTATAATTTAGAGGCATGCAAAATCTTTTACTTTTTTTTTTTCATCATTTTCACTGAATCTAAAGTTTTTCAAAATCATTTTTAAAAGTATGAAAGGAAGAGTTCCTTCGTTTCCTAAATACTTTAATGCTTTCTCTGTACCAGATGGCATAGCAAACTATGAAGTCCCATGCTCAAACATAAAAGTAAATGTATTATTTAATAACTGTTTTGATTTCCTTGCCAGAAAATCTAAATCAGTATGTAGACTAGCAAATTTTTTCTGATGAATCTAGACCACCACCAGAATCACGTGTATTTATTTGTGTATAGGTCTGCATGTCTGTGTGTGCACGAATGTGTGTGACACATATATGTACGTATATGTGTGTGTGTATATCTATATGCAAAGTTGTAGACTGGAAAAACACATTGTCTTGAACTGTGAATTCAAGTGTGGCAAAATGTTGTAATTTCCTACTCTCACCTTAATATTTTAATATACGTTTAAAAGGGACTTAAAAAACAAACAGCAAATCATTATTTCAGTATGAATTAAATCATTTTTTATATATATTTCAGAAAGAGAAGTTTCTAATACATGTTTGTATTAGTTGGGTAGCATGGATACTTCCACGGTAAGAAGGAAAGAAAAAACATGATTTCTGTCTCATGATACTTCTAATTACATGGATTTTATACATACCCAGCTTACCTTCATCCACAGTTGTTATTGCTTCTTCTGTTATTTGAATTCCTGATCCTGCTGCTGTTTGCGCATAGAAATAAAACTTATACCGAGTGCTGAAATTTAAATTTTTTAAAATCCAGCGGGTCTTGTTGGCAGGAATTTTCAGATCTACCAGAGGGCCTAATTCATGTGTGCTATTAACTGTCAACAAGAACATAAACAAAATAAAGTAATAAAGTAAATGAACAAACCAAACAAAAACAAACACACTGACAGAGAACAAAGCAATGGTTACCAGAAGGGAAGGCGTGTCAGGAGAAGGGGAAATGGGTAAAAGAGTCAACTGTGTGGTGACGGACAGAAGCTGAACTTCCAGTGGTGCATACGGAAGAGTATATACAGAAGCTGTAGTGTATACAGAAATCAAAACAGTACTGCACACATGAAACTTACATAATGTTGGAAACCAATGTTTCCCCCATTAAAAAAACCAAGTCATTCCCCATTCACTGCTGTAGGAACACTATCATAAATAAATGCATCAACCCAAAATGTTAAACCCGGATTACACTGATTTGTGTAACCTTACTCACTCTTTGTCCAACATAATTGATAACCTACCTAGTCCTATAAATGGGAGATTGGGATTGACATACACAAACTACTATATATAAAATAGATAACTAATAAAGACCTACTGTATAGCACAGGGAACTCTTCTCAATATCTTTATACTGGCCTATGTGGGAAAAGAATCTAAAAAATGAGTGGATATGTATGTGTATATATATGTGAATATATATATATAACTGAATCATTCTTAGCTGTAAACCTGAAATTAACACAACACCGTAAATCAACATACTCCAATAAAGATTACAAAAAGAGAATGATCTCAAGATTTACCCTGTGATTATACTACAAATACATCTATATACGTATATATGTACATACATAGACAGGTATTTAATTTTGCTTTTGCAAGTCTTTTAAATATAAAAAATAAACTATGGGATTAACCATTTAAAAAATTTCTATAACATGGTGCAACAAGGGGAAATAAAGTCTCCATTGGCTTCTAAGATGGGAGAATTTTATAGCTGAATCTCAATAGCATTTCTTATCTCTGTTTTTGCAGATGGAGTCATGTGTTCTTAAATAACCCCTAAACTTGTCTTCAGGGGCCTTGTGCCAAATGTACCCCTTTTCTTCCCATTTTCTGGTTCTACATAATGCCCACATATGTAACGATAGTACCCACCTAAACCCCATGCTCAAGGTTTGTATTATTCTACACATCATTTATATTCAAAAGCATATATGTCATTTTTCTTTAAAAAGTATGATTTGAAGTTCCTTCTAGAATAACAGTTGAAAGTGTATATATATATGTGTATATATGTATATATATATTCTACAGCTGTAAGGAAACAACTCGTTTGTATTTTAAGATAACCGTTAAGATCTTTTCCTTCTTAAGCCATATTCCCAAATTTCTTTCTCCCCATAACTTACTTGGCTGATATTTTAAGGTATACTCTGTCAAAATGCCATTCGGGTGGCTTGGTGGCTCCCATTCCAAAGTGAGAGAATCTAGCGTTGGATTAACAATCTTCAAAGAGGACGGAGCGCTGGGGACTTTAAATGAGAAGTATAGTCAACACAAAGGTTTTTGAATGTTTCAAATTGCATTGAAGTGACGTATTTCATCAGATCTATACCACACATCAAAATTTTTATAACTAATTCTTATTCATAATTCAGCTGAAAACATGTTAATAGAAACCTGTTCTGCCTCACCATTTCCATCTAAAGTCATTAAAACCATTCTCTCCAAATACATAAGGACTTTGCCTTGATACGGACCCAAACTAACGTTCAAACTAATATTGTTGTTGTTCTTTTAAAGAGACAGTACTTGTTTGTTTCTTGAATGGGGTCTTAATAAAAGCAAACTAGTAACTGAGCAGAACTAGTAATATAACCAGACCTGCAAGTAGAAGCAGTTACATTCTGGGCCATGAAGGACTGTTTTCCCCAACAAACCAGGAGTCTGCAAACAGTCAGAACACGCTGTGTGCTAGGCTCTGGGCGTGAGCCAGCCTGTCCAGGTGCAGAGGGGCTCTTATCCCAAGAGCTGACAGATGTCCAGCATCTTATGGTGATGGACAACAGCCTGGTTGCTGGCAAACCCCTGGCTCTGGGGAAGGCCTGCAGGGAGTCAGGATCTCTGTGGCAGAGGCTGGCAGATTACCAGAGGAAACATGCCTGGTCTTCTTTTATCCCCTTTCTCCTGAGGATGAGGGATGATGGCAGTCCTCCTCATGATCGTTAGCTTCTCTACCCAACCTAGCACGCTCCCTAGACCCTCCTGTCATTACAGCCAGAAACCAGGTAGTCAACTGGAATTTCTCCCTCTGCCTCATTTTTACCATCTCAGGAACATGAAATTCTGCAACATCCACCGTGGTAACCTCAACTATATCCCTTCCCTTCTCGCCTCTCAGCTGCTGTCCCCTTCAGGCCCTCACTGGCCTTTGACTGAGCCTAGCAGAGTCCTGGCATATAATTCTAGGTTTCCTCACATCACCCCTTTGAGAATCTGACACCCATAAACTCTCCCCTGAAAAACACATATCCCTTGTATATAACACTAGGGGGTTCATGGAGCTCCTTAAACCCGTCCATCAACCTCTTAAGAGACTACAGTTCCAGGTTAAGAGCTCCTGGTTTGAGGGTTAATATCCATAGCATTTAAGATCAGCCATCATACTGGTTCTCCCAAACTGACCTTCCTCTCTTTTCTCACCATTCTTGGCGGCCTAACTTACGGTTCTCTGAAGGAGCCATGCTGCTTCCTACCTTTGTGTCTTGGACATACTACTTCCTCTTCTGTCTGTCCTTCAATTTCCTGGCCCTCTTTTCTATGGCACCAGCCCCTGAGCTATCTAAAGAACCTGTGTAAGGTCTCACCAGTGAAAGCCTCTAGTGTAAGAAGTCCTGACCTCCAAGGAGCAATGAGGTTGAGGACCAGGCATTGTAATGAGATGGGAGTTAGGACACAAGTGACATTCAGAGGCTGCTGGGCAGCTGCCAACACCATGAGCCCTTCAACCAGAAGTCAGGACAGGGTTTGTCTATAGACTGCTTTTATCCGTGTCTAGGTATATGCTTGAAAAAAAAATACTAATTAAAAAAGATACATGCACCCCAATGTTCACAGCAGCATTATTTACAATTGCTAAGATATGGAAGCAACCTAAGTGTCCATCAACAGATAAACGGATAAAGAAGATATGGTCCATATATACAAGGGAATACTACTCAGCTATAAAAAGAATGAAATAATGCCATTTGCAGCAACATGGAGGAACTTGGAGGGTATTATGCTAAACGAAGTAAGTGAGACAGAGAAAGACAGATACTATATGATACCACTTATATGTGGAATCTAAAAAATACAGCAAACTAGTGAATTTAATAAAAAAGAAGCAGACTCACATATATACAGAGCGGACTAGTGGTTATCAGTTTGGAGTGGCAGGGGGAGGAGGAATCCAGAGGTAGGGGAGTAAGAGGTATAAATTATTAGGTATAAAAACAGGCTTCAAGAGTATACTTACAACATGGGGAATACGGCCAATATTTTACAACTAGCTG
>NW_011494734.1:3660219-3714744 GCF_000754665.1 Bison bison bison
GTATTGCAACTATACTTCACCAGGCTCCCAGGTGACTGTGCCCAGACTCCTCCAGCCCCAACTCCTGCATCAGTGTGTTTGGTTCTCCGCAACCCCCCCACTCCCTGCCCCCGCTGCCATGGCCTGCACTTGGAGAGACTTCTTCCCAACATGTTCTGTCAAGATCTCCAACCTTCGGGGACTTCCCTGGTGGTCCAGTGGTTAAGACTCCATGCTTCCAATGCAGGGAGCACAGCTTCACCTCTGCTCGGGGAATTAAGATCCCACGTGCTGTGTTAGTATGAACTCTGAAGCTACGCTGAGAAAAAAGTAAACTACAACCTAGAGGATTCTTTCCTTTCTAGATGTTTTTCTCAGGCAATCACCTTTTGTTCTCATGCTTTTTGGCTAAGGTAATTGAGGTTTAAAGAAGTTACATAACTTGCTTTAGGTCAGAAAGTTAATGATCCAGGTCAGCATCAAATTAGCAAGGTTCTACAAGGCATTGTAATAAGATGGGAGCATTGTACATCTCACTGTAATGAGATACTTCCATATCTTAGCAATTGTAAATAATGCTGCTGTGAATATTGGGTGCATGTATCTTTTTAATTAGTATTTTTTTTCAAACATAAACCCAGACATGGATAAAAGGAGTTTACAGACAAACCCTGTCCTGACTTCTGGTTGTAGGGCTCATGGTGTTGGCAGCTGCCCAGCAGCCTCTCAGACTCACCTGAGTGTCCCAACTCCCATCTCATTACAATGCCTTGTAGAACCTTGCGTAAGTGTCCATCAACGGATAAGTGGATAAAGAAGCTGTGGTACCTATATACAATGGAATACTAGTTAGCCATAAAAAGAATGGAATTTTGCCATTTGCAGCAACATGGATGGACTTGCAGGGTACTATGCTAAGACAGAGAAAGATTTTTGGCAGTATGACTAAGTGTGGAGAAAAATGTTGAGAGAAAGGTGGTTTTGGGGAAGCCTGTGAAGCCTTATCCACAGCCTCAGGCCATAGATGAGCTGACACTTTGCCAGCTCTGTGTGTGCTATGTTCATCTATGGGACAAATCACATTTGGCTTCCAGAATATACCTTACTTTGGGGCCCTTCTGTTATCCAAAGCCTCTCGAGATATGCCATATTCTCCTAGGAGCTCAGAAATACATCCACCCTACCTCCTTCCGGAGTATTGAAGACCTTGTCAGGGCTGGCTGGGCCCTCCCCTTTCCCATTGACCACACGGACATTCAGTGTGTAGTGGCTAAAGGGCTCCAGCCCAGGCAACATGCCGTGAGTCTTGCTGCCCTGGAAAGTAAGGATCTTCTTTTCAATATGGCGTCTGTTTCTTGTCAGTGAACTCTGCGCCTTCCAGTAGTAAATCTGAAACAGCAAGAAGAAAAGTCAGGGATGGACAAGGGAATCAACGGAATCTTCATGATCACAAAATTAAAGCTTTGTGTTTTCCCCCAGAAAGTTCCCTGGGTAAATTTTAGACTAGAGGAACAATGGACAGATATTGATTTGGAGGCAAGCGAGTAGGACCCCACAGGTAGTGAGAGAAATTAAGAATATTTGATGAAGCTGGACTCTACTATTTTGTTAGAGGAGTCTAAGTGAAACTAAAGAAATGAAACAGCATGAGACCCATAGAGAAGGATTTAAGTGTCCTTTACTTACATAAAATAGTCTAAAAGTAAAAATCATTGTTGTTGTTTAGTTGCTAAGTTGTGTCTGACTCTTACAACCCCATGAAAAAAATTAAAGATTACTGTCCAATATTTACAAACTTTTCCAGACTTAATACAACTTCAAGTACAATATATCATTTAGTTTAATCCTAAACCCACAGAAAAGGTGTCACAACTTTTATTATGACTATTCCTATAGTACAGATGAGCCCCTGGGCTATCAAGAGGCAAGAAGACCCTCTAAAAGTCTAGGGCTTTCTCACTAAACCAAACTGCATTGCTTAATTAAAAGCACTTATTTTTTGGCATTAAATTGCAGACACAGATTTTGAAGAGATAAAGTATCGATTAACTTTGGATAAAAATGCAGAATTGCTATTTATTAAGTCCTCTTAAATTCTCTTAGGAGTTTAAAAGCACTTTCAAAAGAAATCAATGTATCTACAGAATCTGGCCAAATTGAACATGATGCAGTGCAAAAACTGGCCTCTAGATGTCAGGGTTTAACAAATCAAAGCAGTGACTTCTTGGTCGCTAGGAAAGTTCTTTGACCATCTGTCAATCAAAAATATGAATCCATCTTTCTACCCTTCCCTAGAACAAAGAAAATTGATGTTTATAAGAATGACCTAGTTGGGACTACATGATCTTGCTGCTGCTTAGTCACTTCAGTCGTGTCCGACTCTGTGCGACCCCATAGACGGCAGCCCACCAGGCTCCCCCGTCCCTGGGATTCTCCAGGCAAGAACACTGGAGTGGGTTGCCATTGCCTTCTCCAATGCAGGAAAGTGAAAAGTGAAAGTGAAGATGCTCAGTCGTATCGGACTCTTAGCGACCCCGTGGACTGCAGCCTACCAGGGTCCTCTGTCCATGGGATTTTCCAGGCAAGAGTACTGGAGTGGGGTGCCATTCTACAATCTAAATTATTAACAACAAAAGTCTACATTGTTCTCAGGATAATTTTGTTTGTTCGACACATGTCACTATTGCTTTAAAGCTAGGTGCATTTCATTACACTGTAGCTTTCTGAACAATAGTTTTTCCCATTTAATGCATTCGTTAACTGTTGAGTTGGCAGACTGTTAGATTACATGTGGGATAAGTGGAGAAAGTACTTTTCTCTCACTTTGTGAACAGTGAGATTTTGATCTGACTCTAGCTGGGATGCTGCAGAGGTGGCTTGCCAGATGAACTCTCAAGGCTTCCTCCAGCCAAGAAAAGTGAATCTGGCATGCCTTTCACTTAGATGGGCAGGTTCTAAGAAAAGAACAAGAAAAGTGTCTTTCACTTGCCCGATAGCCCTGCAGGTGTCCTCGGATACTTTTCAGAGGTACAGGGTCCCAGTGCACCTCAGCTAAGGTGCTGTTTACCACGTTGACACGCACATTCCCTGGAGCCACCATTGGGACTGGGGAAGATGAGAAAGGGGGGTAAGAAGTATCAATGTCATTTTGAATTTCATGCAAAAATGTCACTGTCTCATAATTTTGACTTGACACATGCCCCAACCCTATTCTATGAATTATCAAGGAGGAGAGTAATTTTTCATTTTTGGTATCTGTTCATTTGACTTTGTGATAATAACACGTCTTTTTAAACAGTAATAACTTTTAACATTCTGAACCGATTTTCTACATAAGCAGGCTGTTTAAATGCAGAAATGTTGAGCAAAATAACTGCTGCCTCTCTCCTTCCCAATCTAAGTACCTCTGGGCATGGCCTTGACTTGCACCTTAGTAATCTGTTTGCTGGGGGACAATATACACAAAATAGCATCAGACACTTACGGTCTTCTCCAGAATGTCCCATGACTGCAGCTGGCTCTGGGGCAAACCCTGCATCGTTCAGGGCCTGAACTTTGATCAGGTATGGAACAAAGGTTGGGGTGCCCGAGACAATGTATTTGGATACATTTGCCACAACCACAGACGTCCATTCATCATCGCCATCCTTCTGGCGCCAGCTAACTTTGTACTGAAGGCCTGGCCCATTAGATTCAAAACCATTCAAGGGCTACAAGAAAAGCCAGATAATCAGAGCTTATAAAACAGATTGCACCATCTCATACTGGAATGGCAAGTTTGATTCCCAGACTTAAGGACAGTGAGCACTGAGACAGTAAAATATAAGCTATGAACAGTTTTCTCCAGGAAACTTTCTGTCTTTTTTTCACATGTGATGAGATTCATAGCTTGTTTGGCATCAACACTTCAAAGGTAGTTAATTTCTATCTTGAAGTAGTAAAAACCACCCAAGCCTTTCAAATTCTGGCTTCACAGTTATGGGTGGGTGACATAAAACTTTTCAGTTACATAATTTCCTTTATGTATTTCTGCTTGTGTGACAGTACATCAGTCTCTATTTTACTTGGAGACTGAAACTTGTCAACTACTTCTTTATTAAAAAAAAATGATACTGGCATATTCTGTCTTGTTTCTCCATGCATGTATATAAATATACACAAAGGTGTAAGCATCTAAGTATGACCCTGTATGGGTCTATCTAAAGTAAGTTTTAAAAAACCACAAGTAAATATATATTAATTTTTCAAGTCCAGAAAATACACACAGGCCAAAAAGAAAACAGTAGAAGTTGACTACTGGTACGTGTCTTCTAGATGGTTCTTTATGAGGATGATAATTCGAGTCAGCATTTATTGAGCATGTATATGTGTTAGGCACCGTCCTACGTGCTTGCTATGCATTAACTCCTTTAATCTTATGAGGTGGGTTCATTGCTATTCCCATCACACAGATACATGATGGAGATGTTAAGTGTTACACAGTTAGTAAGTGGCAAAGCTGGGATTTGCATCCATTCATTCTGGCTCCAAGGATCAAGCTTTTAACTACTACACTATAAATAAATAAAGAGTCCCCCAAATGGATGAAACAGGATTTTTAATATGGATATTATTTAAAAACAACTTTCTGGGATAGGGGAGGGGAAGGAGGATCATGAGGCAGGGGATATATGTGTTAATATGGCTGATTCGAGTTGTTATATGACAGAAACCAACACAATATTGTAAAGAAATTTTCCTCCAATTAAAAAAAATTAAAAAACGACTTTTCTTTCCACTGTAAATATACCAAGGAAAATTGAAGATTTCAGACATAGCTCACCTTCCATGTAATCACCAAATTATCTGGCTCTGATCCCAGCCCTTCCACAGCTGTGGGATTTTTATCAGGTTCTAGAAGTCAAGCAGCCATACACGCGTAAGCTTTGATCTTTTGCAAACAGTGGAAAACTTTTCTATTTTATTTCATATCACAGAGGTCCTGCTTTACCTGCAGCTTTAGTCAAATACTGCTCAGATGCCTCGCTGGGCAGACTCCTCCCCAGGTTGTTTTCCGCCATCACTCGGAAGGAATAGTTGACATAGGGCGACAGCTTCAGCTGGGCTGTGGTCTGTGTTCCAGGAACTTCAGTTTGGTGGTGCCACAGCCCTGGCTCATGCATTGCATCTTCATACTCAATGATGAATTCTGGCCATACCACATACATGCAACAAACCCAAGACATGAATTCATTCACCCAATGGTAGCTTACTAGGATAATGAACCAGATAATCTAACAAGAGCAGCCAAACATGAGTTATCTCACTTTCAAGAAAAAATCATTGGGATATTTTGACTTCAGAGTCCTATTATTGTCCTCAACACTCAAGCAGATCCAATAATGTTTGGTATTCTTTCTTTAGCTTGTTGAGTTAAAATTATTTAGAAGTGACCCACATATTTCTAGGAAAGTTTAAACAATGAAAAAATGACTGATTTTTGTTTTCCACAACAGGAGAAGTTAAATTAAATACAAGAAGATACCATTTCCCACTACATAGACTGGCAACAATCAAGCATTTAACATACTTTGTGGACTTGGACATAGGGAAATGAGCATTCTTATACTTTGCGGGAAGCATGAATTGGTACAACTTCAATGGAGCACAATTTAGAAGATCTAACAATATTTAACTCAGATACCCTTTGATTGAGAAACTGTGCTTCCAGCAATTTATTTTGAATAAATGTGCTTATGCATATGTTCAAAAATACATGAAAAGGAATCCACATGGCAGCATTGTTTGCAAGTGAAACAACCTAATTGCAAACAAACTAAATGTTCATCAGTAGAACACTGATTAAATAAATTATGATGCATCCCCACAATGGAATATTCTGCAGCTGTAAAAAATGAATAGGGCTGCGCCACATGTACTGAAACAGAATGATTTCTAAAATATATTGTTAAGTGACACCAAGAAGGGTTCAGAACATGATCCAGTGTGTGCTGGATACTACAGCTGTGTAAACGTAAAAAGATTTACTACGACGTACACACACACACATGTGCTTGAATGTACATGTGTTACTTCTCAGAGGACAGAAACTGCAATACTGGTGTCATTGCAGGAACTGAGAATCAGGGGTGGGAGGAAGACTTACTTTTTAATGGATACCTTCTCTCTTGTCTCTATTAAAATTTTGTGGTATGTGTATTTTATCCTTGTAAAAACAGGTATTTATTTGAAAAGATGAATGCACCACAATGCAGGACTATTTACAATAGCCAAAATATAGAAGCAGTCTAGATGTCCATTGACAGATGAATGCATAAAGAAGATACAGCATATAAATACAACGGAATATTAATCAGCCATAAAAAGAATGACGTAATGCCACATGTGGCAACATGGGTGGATCTAGACATTACGATATTAAGTGAAGTAACCCAGGCAGAGAAAGACAAATATCATACAATATTGCTTATATGTTTAATTAAAAAGAAAATGATGCAAATGAGCTTATATACAAAGCAGAAATAGACCCATAGACATAGAAAACAAACTTACGGTTATCAAAGGGGAAATGTAGGGGGAGGGATAAACGAGGAGTTTGGGACTGACATAAACACAGTACTCTGTATAAAAGAGATAACCTACAAAGACATATGGTACAGCACAGGAAACTATACTCAATATTTTCCAATAACCTAGAATGTGAAAAAACAGGTATAAGTGAATCATTCTGCTGTACACGTGAAACTAACATTGCAAATAAAGTATACTTCAATTAAAAAATAAATGGAAAAAAGGTTATTTAGATATTAATTATCTACTACTTGCCATGTACCATGACACAAATTATAGATACAAAAATGAACTAGAAATATGTGTTGCACTGCACATCACTTAGTGATGCGCTAAGCTCATCACTTAGAGTTCTCCTTCTAATCTGCATTAACTTGCTAGTGATCTCCAGCTTCATAAACTGATGACCTTCACATTTATATCTTTAGCCCCTATCTCTTCCCTGAACTGCAGTCTTGGATACTTAATCACCTACTCAAGAATTCCACTTGTTTGTTGAGTACGGCATCTCAAATTGGATGTGACCAAGACTGATCCCAATCTTCAGCCCAACTAGTAGTGACAACTCAGGCCAGAATCTTGAAGTCCTTTTTGATTCCTCTCTTTCTCTCAAATGCTCAACAGTTCTGTTAGCTGTATTTTTTAAATATATGCAAAATTTCAGCTTACCATTTCTCAGCTTCTCCATCCCCATGAGCTAATACAAGACATGAAGATTTCTTGTGTGAATTACTGCATAACCTCCTAACTCACAAGTTCCCAAACTTCTCAGTCATAGTAGGTTTATGTTCCAGTACTTTTTTTCATGGCTCCGTTAGGTCAAAAGAAATACCTAACATTTCCAAGTAGTAAGGAGTTAGGTCCATATAAACTAATAAGTGTTTATGTCTTAACTTAAAATGAAACCACATAACTTCTCTAACCTTGTCAACAAATTAGATACCACCTTCCTCCTTTCCTGTTTCACACTGATTTTCACACAGTATTTGCTATTTTATCACAGCGAAGGCTTTGCAGAGATATGACATTGTTACAATGTGACATAGCACTATTAATACTGAAGCTGTGAACTACCTCCAGCTAGCATTTCATGGGGTGTCTGACAGATGTCACTGTATTTAAAAAAAACCCAAAATTTAAAAATCACAAACTTAACATCTGGAGGCACGCCTGTGAGTTTGCTGAGGTTCTGCATGGTATTTCAGTGCATGATTTGAGAACCACGGTCCTGCCTGGTCTCGCCACCCTGCTACTCTCTTGTTTCTTATAGACTGTTTTCAGTAGAATAGCCAGTGTGATCCACTGTTGTTTAGTCACAAAGTCACGTCTGACTCTTTTGCAACCCCATGGTCTGTAGCCTGCCAGGCTCCTCTGTCCATGGGATTTCCCAGGCAAGAACACTGGAGTGGATTGCCATTTCCTTCTCCAGGGGATCTTCCCCATCCAGGGCTTGATCCTGTTTCTCCTGCATTGCAGGGGATTCTTTGCTGCTGAGCCACTGGGGAATCCCAGCGTCATCCATTCCTCTATTTAAGTCCCTCCAATTCCTTCCGAACCTCTACAATGGAATGCAGGGTCCTACACATGCATATCCCACTCCCCCACCAACTCTCTGCCTCTTTGACCTTTTCTCCTACTTCACTTCCTCTTGTTCATTTCACTCCAGCTACAGTGGCTTCTGAGCAGACACGCTCCTATCTCAGGGTCTTTGCTCTTTCTCTTGCTCTCCTTGGGAAATTCTTTCTCCAGGTAACTACATAGCGTGTTCAGTACCTCCTTCTTCAGGTCTTAATTGACATACACAAACATTACCTTCTTTTTTTTTAAATTGATTATTTTGTAATTGAAGCATAGTTGATTTACAATATTGTGCTAGTTTCAGGTATATAGCAAAGTGATTTGGTAATACATATATAGAAGAATCTAACTATAATCATTTCCCATTACAGTTTATTACAATATATTGAATACAGTTCCCTGTGCTAAACAGTAAATCCTTGTTCATCTATTTCATATATAGTAGTGTAAACCTGTTAATCCAAAATTCCTAATTTATTCCTTCTGCCTTTCCCTTTGCTAACCATACATTTGTTTTCTATGTCTATGAGTCTGCTTCTGTTTTGTAGGTATGTTCATTTGCACCATTTTTTAGAACCATACATAAGTGATATCATGTAAGATTTGTCTTCTCTGTCTTACTTCACTTAGTATGCTAATTTCTAGGCCCATCCATGTTGCTGCAAATGGCATTACTTCATTTTTGATGGCTGAGTAGTAGTCCATTTTCTTCACTCATTCACGTGTTGATGGACACTTAAGTTACTTGTATGTCTTGGCAGATGATTGTAAACAATGCTGCAATGAATACTGGGGTACATGTGTCTTTTTGAATTAGGGCTTTCATCTTTTCTGGATATGTGCACAGGGATGGGATTGCTGGATCACATGGTAACTCTATTTTCAGTTTTTTTTTAAGGAAACTCCATACTATTTTCCAGAGAAATGCTACCTTATTAATGTAGCTTTTCCTAACAACCTTGTTTGTAATTATATCCCTTACCCCTGTATTCTTTAATCTCCTTCTCCTGCTTTGTTCTTTGTGTGGCCTAAACATGGACACACACACACACACAGCCGTGTGTGTATATATGCTTATATTTGACTCCTCTAGAAAGCAGATGCAGAGACAGAACTAAATGTGTACAGTGTCAATTTTTACATGTATATAGAGGGTTAGGGTTAGTGTTGGGGTTAGGGTGAGGTAAGTAAAGTGACTTTTCAAACCCGCAACTGGTAACAGAGCTCAGTGCAGACATCTGAGGGGTCTTTCTTTCCATTAGCCCTTGCTATAAAGTGACACATTCACCAGTGTTAACTCCTCACCGTGATGACATCAGCCTAGAGAATAAAATCAGGTGAGGGACCATGCCATAAGGATACTGGAAGAGCTTAGTAAAATTAGACTATGGATAAGCTTAGAAGTTTTAAAATCAAACAGATACTTAAGAGAGTAGACACAAGTCTGTAATGTTTATGCTGCATGAAGACTAAATTGCTTTACAGTGACTAAGATAATTCTGAAACGATGTGCATGTTGATTTATTATACCTGCTGTAAAGCAGAATAGTTCCAATTAAATTAAGCAAAAACCTCTCCTCTATCTTCTGTTCTTTAGTGATGTTCCTTTCTCAATGGATTTTCAGTCCTTGATCAGAACATTCATTTCATTCATGCCAAGTCTTCCTGTTCATCCAGTATATTAACCAGACTTAGCTGGTGAGGATGCTTAGAGACTTTTTTTTACCCAGGTTAAAATGACCCCATCAGATTTCAAGGCATTTCTACTCTTCATTCATTCATTCAACAAATATCTATTAAGTACCTATTATATATCAGGCATTCTTCTGAAACAAGTTAGTCAAAAATCTCTGCCCATATGGAGTGTATATTTTAGTTAAGGACACAAATAAGATAAAAAAATATTACTGTATTACTGTGTACAGTGTCTATACATATATATATGTATATATGAACATATATGTACACATGCATATGTACACATACATATACACGCACTACTCAGATCTCTTTTTGGGAGAGAACCCACTACCAGGAATGTCAACAGCAGGCTCTATCTGCTGCCCCTTTCCCAAGGATCAGCTGTGGTGTTCCCGTGAGGCCACTCTCCACCTGAGCTAGTCCAGTGACTGAGCACAGCGAGGGCCCTAGACTCAGCCCCACCCTCTGCAGAACGTCCCCCTGGGGTCCTTGCTGACCTGGCTGAGACGATCTGTACTGGAGTCTGAGAGTTCTCCCACACACCCCTCCTTCCTCTCTCCTTTCACAGACATCAGACCTGTATTACAATCTGAAGATCTTTCCTGCCTACTGCTGCTTTCTCTCCCTTTTATCTTCCATGGGCTCTTTCCCAAATAATCTCTTTAGGCTGATGTCATCAAAGTGAGGAGTTAACACTGGTGAATGTATCACTTTATAGCAAGGGCTAATGGAAAGAAGGAAACAGCAACCCACTCCAGAATTCTTGCCTGGAAAATCCCATGAACAGAGGAGCCTGTTGGGTTACAGTCCATGGGGTTGCAAAGAGTCTGACATGACTGAGCATGCACACACCCAAGCCTAATCACCTCCCCAAAATTCCTGTCTCCTAATACTAATACCCAGAGAAGGCAATGGCACCCCACTCCAGTACTCTTGCCTGGAAAATCCCATGGACGGAGGGGCCTGGTGGGCTGCAGTCCATGGGGTCGCTAGGAGTCAGACACGACTGAGCGACTTCACTTTAATGGAAAGAAAGACATCTCAGATGTCTACACTGAGTTCTGTTACCAGTTGAGGGTTTGAAAAGCCACTTTACTTACCTCAATATTCTAAGATTTAGACTGGTCTTTCTGTTATTTTCTCCCATATTAATGGGCAAAATATCTTGCAATATATCTTCCTACTTTGGTAGAAACTGAGGGTGATTCTTATGGATCTTTAACACAAAAGCACAGTCTATTCACTTAATTACCATCTTTATCCATCAGTGTCCCAAACCAGAAACTGTAACCAAGAATGACTCCAGCTCTGAGGAGAGGTGAGCCATAAATAAATGTTTTGGTTCTGTGAGAAATGAAGCAGAGGATGCCAGGAAATATCCCTGTGGGAAATTTCAATTGCATGTGACAGAATGCTTTGAAAATAATCATAAAGTTGACCAGTGAAAAAGCAAATGACATCACATACTTGTAATAGGACTATTGTTGTCATCGCCTGGGGTCCATGACAGCTGAACACTCCTGTCCAGTTGATCTGTCAATTCTAAATCAAAGGGAGGATTTGGGACATCTGTAGATCAAACACATACATCATAGTTAACCATCCGACCTTGAGGGTCTCCGTTACTTGTGCTACTATTCACAGAGTGGACTCTTAAAGACACAGAGCACGTAATGGCCAATGAGCATGCAACCGAAAGGAAATGAAAACAGCTGAGGCTGCTGGGAACGCACACACCATCCAGGAGAACCCCTCGTTGAGCTCTGCTTGTATCTTTTTCAAATGAAACAAGTCCCTTGTCACCAAAGCCAGTGGAATGGACAAGTATGGTTCTCCAGCACTCTCAGTGTGTCTTTTCATAAACATAGACGAGCACAAACAGAAACAGTAATATGGAAGCTGAATTTCTAACAAACGGGAAACAGAGAATGGCAAACGCTGAAAAACAAAATACAGGTAAATGCATGTACTGTTAAAAGAAGCTGCAAATATTCTTTCTGAAACATGCTAAACTACAGATTTGGGGGCACTTGAAGAATATTCATATTTTTAAGGGAATTATAAAATTGATGCTATGCAGCTAGCCCTCAGCATGCATACTTTATGTGGATGCTCAGTACTCGTCAGGCATATGGGGAGGTGTGTTTATTCTCAGAGGACACCGGGGTATAGACACCTGTTGGGATGAAGGTGTCCCAGAAGCATGTCTGCCTCTTCTAATGGTGCACTTGAAATCCAGAGAGTTAATGTTCCCCTTGGGTCTTTTCCTGACCTTGCTCTTGGCAGTACCTCTGGCTCTTGGACAAACCAGAAGCCATGTAAAAATGTAAGCACCTCTTTGATACTAGTAAAGAAGCAGTAAATGTCTATAAAGGACAGCTATTCTATAGTATAATCCATGGTATCTGTAAAATCCAGCTGAGTTTTTGCCACAAAATTAATTTTTGTATTTAACACTGAAAAAAGATGAGGGTTCTTCAGTCAAAAAGATTTCTGGAAAAAAATTCTGATTTATTTTTCCAACTCAGAAAAATCAACATGATATGGAAGTGTCCTCTTTTTTGTCTATCTTTAGTGATTTATCTCCTGTGAACACAGTGAATTGGTGGTTTTCTCCGACACAAAGGTCAAATGTTGTTCTAGACATCTATTGTTTTCCTATGTAAATTTCTTGAAAAGGGAACCCCCAAACAACATTTAGCTTTCCAAAACAACTTTTAATAGATTGAAAATCTAATTTTTGGAATGATATATGAAATTGCTTTTCCTGTCTGTAAAAGGTGGACAATAGCTTTTGAAAAGCACTATGCTACTTTACAAAGAAATAATATCAAAGAGGGACTTTCATTAAATTCAACGACTTTGTAATAACACATGAAATACTTGAAATTGAGTGGCAATATATGCAGTGAGAAGTTCCAGGGTTACAATGGAAAAATGATTCACAGCAGTAAATGGACAACACAGCTGAACATCTGACAGAGCCCCTTTCCTTAAAGAAATACAAGGACGTGATGGAGATAAGAAAGTAAAGAAATTTTTCTGCATGTGTGAAATTGTTCAAAAGAAAACAGAGAAAAAGGACTCATATTAGTTTACCGTAAATGGGAGCTGGAGTTGGAGTAGGAGCTAGAAAGGACAGTAATATAAATGATTTTAATCAAAATTAGTAATGGAAAGATATACGATAGCACAAAAAGACAGAGACTGAACATGATTAAGATTATAAAACTGAGCCTTATGTTTAGCTGCAAGGCATGGCATTGATAAACATACAGGAACAATTTGGGGGTAAAACCTCTTCAGTTTTAAATAAAAGTAGATTAACTGCTCTATCTTATAAAAATATCACTAATATGCATAACCACCATTTTAATTCCAGTGCTGCTACAGGGTATATTTATGCTGGAATTATTTCCTCAAAGGACTCTTTCAAAAAAGATCTGGGTATTTCACTCACCTATAAAACGGTAAAACTGTAACAAGAAAATAGTTACAATTGACAATTTTTCCTTTCAATCCTAAAACAGGGCAGCCAGTTGTGCTATACGTGTTTTAGTTCTTACCGACAACACTAAGCACAGCGCTGGCCGAAACGTTGTCCAGAGTTGTGTTGGCCACACATGTGTAGGTCCCACCATCATCATCGTTGACATCAGCGACCACCAAACGGTCCTTGTCAACGGTGAACCTGCAATATCACACGTTCAGAGCGGCTGAAATGGACACCCAGCCACACCCCATAACCATTTTACTGGCACGAAAACAACAGTGAATTTGATAGAAGGGAAAGACGATAAAGACTAGCAGCACACCAGAGCGAAAATCCTGTACAATACATGTCACTTTGATAATGATTATAGTTGGAAAATATTTTGAATGAATGAGAAGCTTGTTTTGAAATGATGACAAGTCCTCTGGTCCAGTGGGTTTTAACCATGCCTCTGGAGTTTTAGGCACTTCCTCAAGACCAGGGGCTGAGGTGGGGGCAGTTCCAGTTATCCTGACTAAAGGGCTTTCCAATGGCTTCTGTGACTACCACTCATCCAGCTCAATTTTTAACAAAGTGCATATTTTTTAAAAAGTTATAATTATTGTTGTTTATTTTTCATTGGAGTATATATACTTGATGTTTCATGTATACAGCAAAGTGATTCAGTTTTATTTTTTAAATATATATATTTAAAATATATATATAGTCTTAAATATATTTAGTCTTACTAAATATATTTACTTAAATATATATAGTCTTCTCTGGTAGCTCAGACGGGAAAGTGTCTGCCTACAATGTGGGAGACCCGGCTTCAATCCCTAGGTTGGGAAGATCTCCTGGAGAAGGGAATGGCAACCCACTCCAGTATTCTTGCCCTCCCTTCAAAAAAAAGGGGCTCAAAGAAATATTTTTGGGACTTCCCTGGTGGCTCAGACGGTAAAGCATCTACCTGCAATGCGAGAGACCTGGGTTCAATCCCTGGGTCGGGAAGATCCCCTGGAGAAGGAAATGGCAACCCACTCCAGTACTCTTTCCTGGAAAATTCCATGGACAGAGGAGCCTTGTAGGCTACAGTCCATGGGGTCGCAAAGAGTTGGACATGACTGAGCGACTTCATTCACTCACTCATATATATATAAATGAATAAGAATGTAAATAATCAGAGTATACATGTACATCCATATACATATATACATATACATATTCTCTTTTTCAGATTCTTTTCTGTTATAGGTTATTCTAAGATGCTGAATATAATTCCCTGTACTACACAGTAGGTTCTTGCTGTTCATCTATTTTACATATAGTAGTGTGCATCTGTTAATCTCAAATTCCCAATTTACTCCACTCCCATCCCTTTCACCTTTGGTAACTGTAAGTTTGTTTTCTAAAAGTCTGTGATTCTATTTCTGTTTTATAAATAAGTTCATTTGTATCATTTTTCTAGATTCCATATATAAGTGATATCATATGGTATTTTTCTTTGACTTACTTCACTTAGTATGATAATGTCTAGATCCATCCATGTTGCTGCAAATGGCATTATTTCATTCTTTTTTATGGCTAAAGAATTCATCATTTACTGCAGAAACTTTGTATCGTTTTTCTATATGCATAATTTACAATAGGAGAAATGATTTGCAATAGAAGAAAATAAATGCAAACAATACCAATCAGGTTTATCACTAGAAACAGGAAGATTTAGATCACCAGTCACTAAGAAGAGCTTTCTAGAAGTTTCTTGTAAGTTTCTTGTAAGCATGACAGTTTACCCAGTAGGTCAAAAATCTATGCAAATAGGATTCATGCATGGTTTTAATGAAGCCACATAAATCATTAACTGTATTCACAGGGGATTTCCAAGCTAAACCTTTAGCTAACTTAGTCCAATGGTCATTTCTTCATACTTCCTTCTCATCTTTATCAATTCAGATCCCAGAGATAAAACTGACCAGCTGAAGCACAGAACTAGATGGAAACCCTGGGCACAGAAAAGGCCACATAGTTCTTCTAAGGAACATTTACAGGAAGAGGGCACCATTAAGGCACAGTTGAAAAAAAGCCACAGAAACCATTTCTACCAGCAGATAGCATTCCTTCCCACTGGGGTGACTGTAGCCCCCCTGTATCTGCTCAAATTCTCCCGTTCAACTGTGTACCCCATCAAACCCACCTGAAAACGGGCATGACCTTTCCTCCATTCCAAGCTAGAGGAATGCAGCATGCTCAGGCTTTTTCAAATTCTTTACTTGTTTTATTTTTCTCCTCCTCCTTCTATTGGCTTTAGGTAAAATGAAAAGAAAACTCCCCTTCCAAATAAAAACTAGAGTCCTGTAAAATACTGATGAGGATTCAGGCACACTCTGATGATTAAAGAGATCACATTTCTGCTTATTTGTAAAAGGGAATGAAAACATCTGTTGAGACTGCACTGTACATGGCAGAAAACAATGGACGTTGTCCAAGATCTGAAAGGAATTTTTGCATCCTGAATTACATAGTACACCAACATACAAAAATAGACAACATTCTCAGGGTCTTATTTCCATAACTTGATACCTTTCTAGGTCTGAACAATTTACAGCAAGGAAAGGAAAATGTATATCTACTTTGAAGAGAGACCAGAAACTTTAAAAGCGTAATCATTAAGTCACTATACAGGGACTTCCCTGGCAGTCCACTGGTTAAGACTTTGCCTTTCATGGCTGGGGGGTGAGGGTTCAATCCCTGCTCGGGGAGCTAAGATCCCACATGCCTCAAGCAAAAAACATGGAATAGAAATGATATTGTAACAAATTCAATAAAGGCTTTAAAAATGGTCCATGTCAACAAATCTTCCAAAAAAGTCACTATACAGTAAACTTCTAGTTCAAGAGTAGCTTAAAGAGAGAAGGATGAGAAAGGAAAGGCATTGTCTTCAAATACCTTCCATCATTGGGCAGCTCCCCGTGGTCTTTGAGCCACATGACAGTGGGGATTAAGGTGTGATCGTGTTTCACTTTGCATTCAAAGGACACAGTGCTCCCTCTTTGCACAACTGCATATTCAGGCTGTTTAATGATCCTTGTTGGATCTGAAATGGAAAGTTACTGTTATCCATTGCCAAAGCTGGAGAACTTAACAAAATCAAAATACAGAGAACAGACTTGTGGTTGCCAAGGCAGAGGAGGGTGGGGGAGGGATAGATTGGAAGTTTGGGATTAGCAGATGCAAAATATTACATATAGGATGGATAAACAACAAGGTTCTACTGTGTAGCACAGGGAATTATATCCAATATGTTGTGGTAAACCACAATGGAAAAGAATATGAAAAAAAGTATGTATATATACACATATGTACATATATATATATATATATATAACTGAATCACTTTGCTGTACAGCAGAAATTAGCACAACATTATAAATCAACTATACATCAATAAAATAATTTTTTTTTAAAAACCTGGAGAATTTGCTCAAAGACACATAATACATAAAAAATGTTTGCCACCTTGCCTCACCTTTGATTTCCAGGTGAACATCATTCTTTGCCATTCCTAACTTATTCCGTGCGACACATGTATAGGTTCCTGTACTGTCCTTCTGGGCCACAGGAATTTCCAAAGTTCCATTTTCATGTAAAACATAAATATCTTCACGAAGAGCACTCCCTTTAGCGCCCTTAAACCTTCATTATGAAAACCGTCATAATGAGAAAAACACATCATAGTTTGAAGTCAGACATAAAATGCCCTGTTCAAGGTCAACACATCATGATCTGCATTACCAGATGATGCTCACAGACTTCAAGTCTGTGTAAGCATACTGCATGCGTGTCAGTCAGTGGGGTTGGGGTGAGGGGGTCAATGCAAAGAGAGGATGTCAAACTGGAGAACTCAGTGATAAATGGTGCTTAAAGAATGAGGGTGATAATACTAAATACTTAAGTGATAATTTTCATTATGAGAGATTCATAATTTAATAATCACATTATTATTTTATCTCTAATAAATGAAAAAACAGACAAAATGAAGACTGCTCCTTTGACCTTTTCCTCCTACAGTGATGTGTCTGTAACTCCATCTGCAGAGATTTCAACATCAAGGTTACAAGGGTTGTACTTTTGAGAGTATAAATAGAAAAATATTCAGAGAGGAAAAAGAAACAAGCATACATGTAAAGTACATCTACATTCAGCTTCTGGGCTAGCATCAAGAGAAGTGAAGATGGACTCACAGACTTAGAGAATGAACTTATGGTTGCAGGCGGAAGGGATAGTTAGGGAGCTTGGGATGGGCTTCCCTAGGGGCTCAGACCGTGAAGGATCTGCCTGCAATGTGGGAGACCTGGGTTTAATCCCTAGATTTGGAAGATCCCCTGGAGGAGGGAACGGCTACCCACTCCAGGATATTTGCCTGGAGAATCTCATGAACAGAGGAGCCTGACAGGTCCAGGGGTTGCAAAGAGTCGAACAAGACTTGGGATGGACACGTACACACTGCTATATTTAAAATGGATAACCAACAAGAACCTACTGTATAGCACATGGAACTTTGCTCAATGTTATATGGCAGCCTGGATGGGAGAGGGGTCTGGGGGAGAATGGATACATGTATATGTATGGCTGAGTCCCTTTGCTGTCCACCGGAAACTATCACAACATTGTTAATTGACCATACCCCCTGCACAAAATAAAAAGTTCAGAAGAAGAAGTGAGGATGGATGAAAAGAAGTGTAAGACTAAGCATTAACTCTTCTCCTTTGCTAGGAAATTTTCTGCATAAGCATCCATGTTTGTGTTTTAATCCAATACCTGGCTTTAATCTCACAGCAAGAAGTAGAGCCCCACAGTGTCTGCCAGCTGACAGAGGATCCTTAAATGAATGTTCCAATTTTCTTTCACTCATTCTTTCTGACCGGTTGCCTCTCTTGGCCTTGTCTCTTTCAGCTCAGGCTAAAGCAAGCTGGGAGGATGAACAGGACTAGTACCAAGAGGGATACGTGAAATGGAATGGTCTAAAGAGGGAGTGAAAGACACAGGGGGAGCTTGGCTGGACACAAGCCAGCATGCTCAGTGGGAGGGGAACACTGCTAATAGCAAATTCTGTTTTTAAGCTTATGGACCCTGCTCTCACCTCAGATGATACTTTTATGATCAAGGAATGTCCCTCAACCTATCTCTCCAGCCATCATTCATGACATTCCAGGTGACATCGTGGCACTGTAATTTTAATTTTTTTTTCAAAAACATTTATATATCCCTCTAGGGTGGACAAAGCATACTGCCAAGAAGATTATCCATGTGACAGTATTTAGCACGGAGCAAGTCATTAATAAATATTTGTGAATACATTTAATAATTAATAAGATGATGGATTCTTCCCTGCTTTTTCTCCTATCTGTGCTCTGACTAAAACCCTACATACTGAGAAATTTGAAAGCTCTAGCAAATGTAAATATGACAAACAGACAGGACCACTACTTACCACTCGATGGTAGGCAGAGGAGACCCAAAGAAGGCACAGTCCAGTAAGGCAGGTCTGTTTGCGATGACCTGATAGAGTGTGTTTGCAGATGTTAGGATTCGTGGTGGCTCAGCTAAAAATGTCGTGAAAAGGTAAAGTAAATATTAAGATAAAATAAACATTTAGGCCCACTGTGCATTTCTGCATCTTTTTAAGGTCATTAGAGTTCATAGTAAGGCACAGCCAATGTATCTCTCCCCTTACGTTCTCAGGCAGGTATGACCCTGCTGGTCACTCAAGGTGGAAAAACACAAGTTTTCTCCCTCTGTCTCACATTTGCATCTTACTCAGGCATAGTTTGTGACAACTGATTTCTTTATATCTCCTACTATACTGTGAGTTCCTTATAGGCAAGGAATGGAACTTTTTACTGTCTTCTTTCCATAAATCAGCACAGTATCTGGCACAAAATAATGACTAAATACATTTTTGTTGAATGGCCCATCAGAACACACAAGTTGGCAGAAAAAAGCAGAATGCTGAATGACCCAAAACACAACCAGAATCTGAACTGCTTCCTGTACATCCATCAACATCGTGATGGCTCAGCTCTTTACGTGATTTTACTGACCTTCGTTTCAAGCATGAAGGAAAAAATACCATATATTGGTTGGCTTCCTGATCTTAATTCTATTTGAAAGGGAACCTACTCCACTTAAAGAGTTGAAATATAATTCCTTGGTATCAGAAAAACCATTCTCATATAAATTTTACATCTAACAAATCTGGTATTTTAGTCATTTTTGTTTCCTAAGGGAAATATAATGTTCACAAAAACCAACCACTTCAGAACATTTATGTCACAGTTTTCTAAACATATTAATATGAATTGCTAAATAAATGTACATCTGTGACTTAGATCAATGCTAAACATTATGATTAACGCCTGATTTTCAAAAATCAGAATCATGAAATTTTCATTTGACTTGTCAGTTTCTAAGGATGGTACAATAGTTACATTCAGTTATTAAGAGCAAACCAATGCTCTTTTCCTTTTGAGAGGTTTGACACAATGTAACCATCAGATTGTATCTTATCTATCTTCCTATATCCCTTCCAGCTCCAAGTTCTATGCCACTGCACAGCAGATGCATAATGTATTTCTGCTGAAAGAATGAAAAACAACAATGGTCATTAATTGAATTTGCCGTGTCTTTAATAAAGGGAGAGCTTACCCAGCACATTTACAAATGCATTTGCCAGTAAATATCCATATTCGTTAGAGGCATTGCACTGATACACTGCACTTGATCTTTCTTGAACTTTGGAAAAAATAATGGTGTCACCATCTATTTTTCTGCTGGGGTCATCAGGGGCAACTGTTTGGATATAAAAACAAAAAGTATACTTTCATTCCTATTTACTTAAAAGATGTACAACTTGAGGTCTAATTTAGAGTAAGCAGAAGACTGATCTAGGTATATATGCAGTAGGAAAGAAAACCAACAACCAGGCAGCAACCATCAATTTCCTTTCTCAGAATTTAGTTATCACTTATCAGCATGGGTATCCACTTGATATCCATTCAGTTTTAAATGGATTGATTCTTTTCAATATTATTTTGACAGAGGTAGGAGAAAAAAACCACAAGTTAGGTGTAATTGCAATACAAATTCAGGAAAACATTACCTTGTTCACAAAAAATTACTGTAATTTATGAGAAGGAAAGTTAATTATCCAGTGTTAATCACTCAGTTGCATTCAACTCTTTATGACCCCATGGACTATAGCCCACCAGGCTCTTCTGTCCATGGAATTCTCCAGGCAAGAATACTGGAGTGGGTTGCCATTTCTTCCTCCAGAGGATCTTCCCGACCCAGGGATCAAACTTGGGTCTCTTGCAGTGCAGGCAGATTCTTTACTGTCTGAGCCACCAGGAGGAGATAGCAAAAAGGTAGTCCAAAAATATAAAACCCTCTACATCATCTGAACTTGTATATTTTAAAAGCCTCTTACTGAAACAGATATGTAAATAAGTATAGGGTTAATTATCAAATGTGAAAATATGTATTTTCCTGCTTTGGTAATTCGGGAAGCTAAAGTAGAAATAAACTGTGTGACATTTCTCTTAAAGGTAGAAGTTTCAGCTAAATCTCTCAAGTATCTAAAAAAATGTTAAGACCACAGTTGATTGTATCTAAAGCGGAATGGAACAAGTTGGCAATATATGAGAATTCAGTCCAATGCATGACCAACAATTTGGAAATGCCATGCTATTATACATATATTTATTTTTGTGAACACTAAATCTTAGGGTGTAGCCTTACATGGCTTTAAAAGTGCACTAAAAGGGGTATGAGGTATCTGTCTCAGCATGCTGATCAAAAACAACTCTCAATAACAGCACCCATATATGCAATATCCCAGATAAACCATAATGGAAAGGAATAAGAAAAAAAAAGTCTATCTATGTATAACTGAATCACTTTGCTGTACAGCAGAAGTTAACGTGGCATGGTAAATCAACTATGCTTCAATAAAATAAATTAAAACAATAAATAATAGCACCCTTCCTCTTAAACTGCTCTTGGAACCTGAGCCACTTACTAGCCTGTACTGACATTCTAAACACCATTTCTCCTCTTTGATGACAGGAAAAGGATGGGCACCTAAGACATATTTATTACTGCCTTTAGACTCCTTTATCACTTTAAAAAGTTTCATCTATGGATTATTAATGAAGATCAATAACAAAAGACATCACGCTAGTGTTATTCATCCTTGTTTAATCACACGTATTCAAAGTATCATGCCCACTCATTCTCATTCTGCATTAGTTGAGGCTAATGACTAATTAGTTGAGGTTGCATTACTGAGGCTGAGCAAGTTACTCTAAACTTAGTGGCTTAAAACTACACACATTTACTATCACACCATTCTGTATGTAGTTGTATGTCTGACATTCCAATCACAATTGATAGCTAACTTAGAAAATCATCTTAGTATAGCACATGGAATGCTGCTCAACGTTATGAGGCAGCCTGGATGCAAGGGGTGTTTGAGGGAGAATGAATACATGTGTATGTATGACTGGTTCCCTTTGCAGCTGACCTGAAACTATCACAACATTGTTTGCTAATTGGCTATGCCCCAATAAAGTAAGTAAGTAAGTGTTAGTTGCTCAGTTGTGCCAGACTCTTTGCGATCCCATGGACTGCGGCCTACCAGGCTCCTCTGTCCATGAGATTTTCCGGGCAAGGATACTGGAGTGGGTTGCCATTTCCTTCTCCAGGGGATCTTCCCAACCCAGGGATTGAACCCGGGTCTCCTGCACTGCAGGCAGATTCTTTACTGACTGAGCTACAAGGGAAGCCCTATACCCTAATACAAAATAAAAATTTTTTTAAATAAAAAAATCAAATCAAAAGAAAAAAAAAAAGGAAGAAAGACTATTCTCTTAGACAGTCCAGTTACTTCAACTAGTGATGGAGTGAGCCACGGTGCTTTGAGTTGGTGGACTTCCCTGGGTCCAGTGGTTACAACTCCCTGCTCCTATTGCCTGGGCATGGGTTCGATCCCTGGTTGGGGAACTAATATCCTGAATGCTGTGTTGTGGCCGAAAAAAAAAAAAAAAAGAAACAATTTGAGTTGGCACCTTAGCTCACATCCACTGTTTATGGTTCTAATGATTTCAAAATGGCCTTAAGGAGCATGTTCTTCCAACCAAAAAAAAAATACAAGTTTCAATTCCTTGGACACAGTATAGATTTCCTCAGCAGAGGAATGACATGCTACACTGGCCTAGGAAGTGGATGAGACCTGTGGCCAGCTGTCAGGTACCCTGAGAATGCAGCATCCCTCAGGGAGGCCTGTGTTCCCTGTCCTGCATTCCAAGTCTAGGATCATCTCGGCCTTGCCGACTCACACATTCCCAGCAATGTCCTTCCACTGCCTCGGCACAGCGTGTTAGGACAGAGCGGCATCTCTGGAGTCTCCCCTATCAATTATTCTCAGTGTTTTGGACCCAGAAGTTGGGCTCCCTGTGCATTCTGACTGCACATGGATCCACCAGGCAGTGGAGGGCTGGGAGTCCCTCCCAGGTCCTTGAACATATCGAGCTCTTAAAACCTACATCACTGTGTATTTAATGGGGATAGAGTTCCAGTTTTTCATGGTGAGAAAGTTCTGGAGATCTATTTCACAATAGTGTGAAAGTACTGTACTAAGTACTAAGTGAAGTCGCTCCATCGTGTGCAACTCTTTGTGACCCCGTGGACTGTAGCCTACCAGGCTCCTCCATCCATGGGATTTTCCAAGCAAGAGTACTGGAGTGGGGTGCCATTTCCTTCTCCGGGGGCTCTTCCCAGCCCAGGGATCGAACCCAGGTCTCCTGCATTGCAGGCAGATGCTTTACCCTCTGAGCCATCAGGGAACTGTACTCTTAAAAATGATGAAGACGGCAAATTTTCTGTTATGTGTGTGTGTGTTTTTAACTGAAGTATAGTTGATTTACAATGTTGTGCCAACCTCGATATACAGCAAGTGACTCAGTTTTACACGTATATACATTCTTTTTAAAATAATTTTTCTATACTGCTTTATCCAGGAGATTGGATAGAGTTCCCTGTGCTGACAGTAGGACCTGTTATGTGTTTTTTCAACCACAGTAAAAAGTTACCTCGCCACGAACATGGAAGACCAGCTCAACTCACAAAGCCAGTAGGACCATCTTCCCCTGGTGGGGGTTCATCAAGCAGAACGCACACCATTTAGAACAGCTTTTATGTAGCCCACAGCTTTTTTCCCTGCTCTCAACCCTTTACAATTTTTTTTTTTTCTTTAACTTGAGAGGCCTCTGAGTGTATCTGCCTTATTTCTGCTAAATGGAGCAGCCTCCCAATATTTATTTTTGGTGATGTATTTAGGAATCAAATAACCCCTCTAGGTAAGAGTAATAAGAGTAAATAAGCACATATTTCTCCATGGGGGTTTGGTCTACCAGCCAAATGCTGGTTTGGTTTTCCTTGAGTACTTACTAAGGAAACACCAGCAAACCCGGGACCGTCACAGTGACATACGCGAGCTCAGCAGGTACTGGACAAAAAATGAAACCACTGGTGCAGAGAGATTTGAAGCCTTTGAATTCTGTGCCCTGGCTACTGAGTGGGAGTAACTCTCCAGTATCTAAACCCAAATTGCCCAAAGAAATAATAATTAATTCCAGGAATACCAACTTCGGTTGCTATACATGCACACTGGGTGAAGACACTTAAGAGCACAGACATGACCACCATACAAAGCCCCAGAGGTGAGGTTCAGAACTGGGCTGACAGTCTTCCAATCATACTTTCTTTTATTCTACCCTTCCTGACATGGCTGGCCAAAACCATGAATGTTTCCAACATTTAGAAAATAAGAAAAACAATAAGTGCCACTATACAAATAAAAATTACTATCAAATTTTAAAATATTTTTGTTTCTAATGCATAGTTTTATTTTAAAAAGAGCTTCATGAAACAGACTAAGGAGAGAGAAGTATATGTATCTCTAAGATGAGAAACTAGAGACTTAGTGGTTTGTTTAATGTACACTTACTGCTCAGATTTCCTGAGTTAGTCTCCTCTATAAACATCTCCCGAAATCTGAACAGCTGTGCATAACGTAGAACAAATCTCTGAATGAAGAGATGAATTTTCTTCATGTAGGTATTACATCCCCTGTGAAGGGATGGCCACTGAGCCCTTTGGAAAAAAGATGACTTGGTGGAATCTTGGGGAGTCCTAGACCACATCTCCTTTCCTCTGACTGCTTATTATGTATCACTGTCTTTCAATCCCTCCCTCCAATATCAGCAAAATACGTAACTGTGGCAGGAGGAGGCCTTCTGTCTACTCTTATTCTCTTCATTCCATCCCCTTCTCATCTTTTAGAGAAAAGGGGACTTTTAACATAATAATAGTATGATCTTACAGATGCTCCACTTGGAAGAATCCGAGAGATCTACCTCAACTCACAAGGGGGATGATTAAAGATCTACAAGCGCTAGGCTCTCCCACTGTCTCCCAGGACAAGGTCAGGAATCTTGGTGTCCACAGCCTTGACCTTGGACATTTTCTTTCTGGTCCTGGATTCTATTTTCACACTTTCCCAGACACTGTGGGTCACACAATAAAAATTAGGAGTTCTTTTTTGGCATCAGCATCTCTGCAGCTTTCTGCAGGTGGTTTCAAACATATTTTATGCAAATTCCATATTTAATACTTTTTTTTTTTTTTTTTGCTTCAAGGAAAGTTTAAAGTAACCTGGCCAGTCCTAGCGGGATAGAGCTTTGAAAGACATTGAGATTAGGGCCCTGACTCTTTCTGAATGAATTCTTCCAGTTTTGTAAAACAGTAGGTGCCAGGTCTTAAATGCACAGTCACAAACCAGCAACACTATATTTTGCTAACAAAACCCAAGTCTGACCCTTTCCTGTTCTGACCCACTTTCTCCTTTTGTTGGCAGCCAGAACCTACAGAGGTGGGGGCGAGGTGGGGGGGAAGAGAGTGATACATCAGGTGACTGTCTACACATCAGGAGTGGGGAGGTATCTGGTACTGTGGTCCTCTGATAATGTTCTCTGTTGCATGGTGCCTGGTGGGGAGGTCAGGCTCCTGGCGGGATGCCACACTATGATGCTGCAGAAGCACAGCTGTTCCTGCCCCCGTCGCTCAGCAACTGGTCCAGCCAAGGTTTCTGCAACCTCCTAGGGAGAAGGTGTCAGCAAGCCAGCCTGTGCTCCCAGCTAACCTTTGAGGTCTACTCTGGCTCCCCCTTTAATCCTTACCATGCCGATTCTGTGTTATATACTGTAGCAGATCTTGCTCTCTCCTGCCTTCTCCTGTCTCTCTGCCATCCTTCACTGATGAATGTATCTGTGGGTTGCAAACTCAGCACACTATAGATGACAAGCCACAGTCTCTTGTTTCCAGAATGTCCCCAAACCTCGGTTCTATTCAGAGGCCTCTGAATTAACAGGTAAATTATCAAGCAGGGCGGACACGGGAGAGGCAGGAGGCTCCTCAAACTTCTACAGATATTTGGACAGTTTTCTTCTTCATTTACTCCCTATCTTGGATCAGGGAGGTCAGTGCAAGGAGGGGGCATATAGAGTTCACTTTAACTAGCTGTTTAAGACTCAGTGTCTCAAATGAAATTATTTACAGAAAGACTCACAGACATAGGTAACAGACTTATAGGTGGGGAGCACTGGGGATATGGATTGGGAATTTGGGATTAGCAGATGTAAACTATTACATTTAGATTAGATACACAATAAGGTCCAACTGTTGAGCACAGGAAACTATATTCAATATTCTGGGATAAATCGTAACAGAAAAGAAAATGAAAAAGAATGTATATACATGTATAACTGAATCACTCTGTTGTACAGCAGAAATTCACACATTACAAATCAACTATTCATGAATACAATTAAAATTTTTTAAAAAATTGAACACTGAAAAATTTAAAAAATTATTTAAAAATTTAAAGAACAGACTTAGGGTCTAGCCAAGAAGTCATTCACCAGAAGCCGTAGATGGACGAGTGGCTGAGAGTGGGGGTGGGGAACTGTACTGCCCCTGCCGTGCCCTCCTGCAGAGAGCTGTGAGTCCCCACCAGGTGCCTCAAACCCATCAGCTTTCAATTCTGAGATTACAAACAGTAATCCATGCATTTTTAGTTTGGCCTCCAGATGTGAAGGAAGACACCTCCCAGGGACACTTCTCATCAGTTCAGTTCAATTCAGTCACTCAGTCATGACCGACTCTTTGCGACCCCATGGACTGCAGCATGCCAGACCTCCCTGTCCATCACCAACTCCTGGAACTTACTCAAACTCATGTCCATCAAGTCGGTGATGCCATCCAACCATCTCATTCTCTGTCATCCCCTTCTCCTCCTACCCTCAATCTTTCCCAGCATCAGGGTCTTTTCCAATGAGTCAGCTCTTTGCATCAGGTGACCATAGTATTGGAGTTTCAGCTTCAGCATCAGTCCTTCCAATGAATATTCAGGACTGATTTCCTTTAGGGTGGACTGGTCGGATCTCCTTGCAGTCCAAGGGACCCTCAAGAGTCTTCTCCAAAACCACATTTCAAAAGCATCAATTCTTTGGTGCTCAGCCTTCTTTATACACTTCTCATCACCTCGGTATAAACAGACAGCATCTGCTCCTGGCACTGGGTCCCTGGCTCTGCTGCCAGGCTGCATGGCATTTTCTCTTCCTACCTGTCCACCAGAGTGCCCACTCTGAGGCACACCAGAGGCAGAGGGGCCCTTGATCTGCAGGCATCGTCAACTCTGACCCCAGCTCTGCTCAGTCTCTTAAGACATACTTCGGGGATGGAAGAAATCAACTGGTTTTGAACCTGATTTGAGAGATTTTGTTCTAACTCCTTTTGCTCTGGACCCAATCAGATGATCTGGGGTTATAACAGACAGGTTCCACTTGTCTCCAGGGACCTACACCCCATCCCCCAAATGCCAGCCTTTCATAGTTGATCCTTCCCCCAAATATTTCATTTAAAGGGGAATGTCTATGAGTGAAACTTCAAAGCTCATTTTAAAAACTGAAGTATAGTTGACTTACAATATTATATTAATTTCAGGTGTACAACACAGTGATTCAATATTTTATAATAGATTATACTCCAAATAAATTTACGAAATACTGGCTATATTCCCTGTGCTGGACATTACACCCTTCAGTCTTACTTATGTTATACCCAAATAGTGCAAAACTCTCAATACAGCTGGAGTTACAGATTCCCTGAGAGGCACCACCTGTGCCTCGTTTGGAAGGATCACAAGCTGAGAGAACCAGAAGGAAAGATCAGCTTCCTTATTTTATCTCCCCTAATCCCTGTGTCACTGACCCACCTACATCTCAATTTCCCTCTGCTTCTGATTGCATTCTGGCTGCTGAGCTTAAGGCTTTATCTTTTCAACATTCCCTGGCTCCCTAGTTTCCCCACTGAGAAATGATGGATGTCCCCTCCCACTTGTCAGTTTCACGGAGGCCAGATCTCAGGGGTACGTTTAACCTTCCATAAATCGGCACAGAATCTCTGAGCTACGAAACTTCAGCTACCGAAAGCGCTGAGTATGCTCCATACCTTATTGCCATTCTGAATACATTCCTACCAGAAAACTTACTTTTTGGTTCAGGGCTTCCTTCCACTTCTCAGTTTTTACTCATATGTCCCTGAGAGTGGCAACAGCTTCCCAATGCACAACCACAAAATATTCCTCAGTTTTTCCTGATTCTGATCCTAGTTAAAATTAGGAATAGAAATATCCAAACCCATTTTGCTGGACCCTTTAGTATCTGTGCTCTTCCAGGAACATATTTCCTTTTACAATAAACACAGGCTGTCTGATTCTGCGCATCTGATAAAGATTGTGTTGTGTGACAAACTACTAATAAACACTCACAGAAGCGGATATCTCACTCTACCTAGACCTGGAGCAGTAAGACCTTGATGGTGAGAATTATTAGGAACTTGGGCTGTTTAAAATCTGCCAGTATTTTTCAAATTCATCTTAGGGTGAAGACTATTTCATGAAAGCCAGTTTAATGGATCTTTTGGGTATGGGAGAGTAGAACCAATTTTTGATTCTGGCTTGGAGGCAATGAAGGGCTTCCCTGATAGCTCAGTTGGTAAGGAATCTGCCTGCAATGCATGAGACCCCAGTTGGATTCCCAGGTCAGGAAGATCTGCTGGAGAAGGGATAGGCTACCCACTCTAGTATTCTTGGGCTTCCCTTGTGGCTCAGCTGGTAAAGAATTAGCCTGCAAAGCAGGAGACCTGGGTTTGATCCCTGGGTTGGGAAGATCCCCTGGAGAAGGGAAAGGCTACCCACTCCAGTATTCTGGCCTAGAGAATTCCATGGACTGCATAATATATGTATGGACTGTATAGTCCATGGGGTTGCAAAGAGTTGGACACGACTGAGTGATTTTCACTTTGGAAGGAATGAGGAGTCAAGTTGCTCTATATCGTATCTTAATTCTGAAGGTTGTCTTTAATGAATATCTTTACAGATTATTATGCTACTGATGGGGAGGGTGAACATGATGCGGGGTTTTAAACAGAAACCAATTTTTCTCTCTCTCTCCTAAAAAGGGGAAAATATCCAAAGATTCTCCTGTCAATAGCAGCTGGTGGTAGGTGGAATCAAGAAAACGGAGAGGCAGTGGGCTCTCTGTGGATGGCCATGCTTATGAATCCAAGAGGAGGGAGACGCAATATCCATTTTAATTTTCTTTTTTTCTTTGCTATAATGCCCTCCTATGAGACTCAAGCATCTAATCAAGTTTTGTAAAACTGGTCTTTGCTATGATTTAGAAGATTGAGGGACAGCCTGTGGCTACACTCTGGGGGACTGTTCTAGGCAGCCTGGAGAAGCTGGCTGAGAGCTGGAGTGGTCCAGGGAAGGTGGCGGAAGAGGTGATACTTGGCAGTTAAGATCATGTAAACACTGGTCAAGAATTATCTCAGTAATACTTGGGGAGGGAAGACGGGTCAAAGACAGAACATCCAGCATACGACTGAGGTCAGAAGATGTGTTCTTCTTTGGGCATTAAATGGAACAGTGACCTCTCAAGACTGGAGAACTTGGGAACATCTGAGCTCTATTAGGAATGGGCCTAATAATTTAAAACCTCTTTAAATTAAGACAGCCGTATTTCTTATTGCCATATCCACTGTCTCTATTCCTAGCCTCCCTAACACCTCCTCCAACTCCTGTGATGTTTCCACACATCACTCGACATTTTGAACAAAGAAGATAATGTGAACTTTCCAGTGGGTGTTTATTTCTCACCCTGTCACTGTTCCTATGACTCACACAAAACACAAGAACAACTGCAAGGTTCCAATCAGTGCATGCTGTTCTGTTAATGGCATAAACAATTCAGTCATAATAAATTATACCTAAAGATAACAAAATTAAAATCTAAAGGTAATCTGGTCCTTCTGTGTAACTTATATATGACTTCCTTCCTTAAGTCAAGCTATTTTATCATCATTTGTCTCCTGTGGAGAAATCACTATGCTCCAAAAACACACTGCGACTGGAGCCAATCAAGGAAACTTACTTTCTATCGGGACTCCATTTGATAACCAGCTAATTCTGGGTTTTGGGTTGCCATTCGCTCTGCAGATGAGGGTTCCATCCTCTTCAGGGGACAGCACAAGATTTTGAGGTGCTATGATCCAGTATGGAGCCGCTTTACGAGAAAAGGAGAAAAACACCACAAAATTTAATCAAGTAAATTATTCTAGGAAATTTAGTACACTGAACCATCTTAATGATAAAAGTAAGTATGTTGCAAACCATTTGTTAATTTCATGTTTTTTTTAGAGTGAACAGACTTCTAAGTTATACTTCAAAGAACACTTCAGATTTTCAAAAGAATGTTTAAAGAGACTCACTGACATCTATGTATCATTTCAAGAGCCTTTTGATTCAAATATCATCATCTTGTTCTACACTGTATGGATCGGATATCAAAGAGGTAACAGATTTCTCTAAAGTTGTACAGCAATTTAGAGGTACAGATAGGGATACGAAAGAGGAATTTAAATTCTAAGCCCTGTAGAATATATACAGTTATAAAATTAGTAAGCAATTTTTAAAGCTTTGCAGTTTTTGAAGCGCTGCCAAGTGAGTATAGTGTTCCTGTAAGTCCTTCACCGGCTTTCTCTAATGTTAACATCTTACAAAACCATGGTACAGATACCAGAACAAGAAATTAACATTACTACAATACCATCAACCCAACTACACACTGTACTAGGCTTTCCCGTTTTTCCACTCTCTTATTTCTGTTCCAGGACCCTGTCCTGGATATCACACTGCATTTAATTGTCACATCTTCCTACTTCGTTTCCTCTGATCTGAAAGTTTCCTGGTCTTTCTTTGTTTTTCATGAACCTGAGACTTTTAAAGACTACTAGTAAGTTATTTTGTAGAACATTTTTTTTCTTAATCAAGAGCTTTTAATTTTTTATAACAAGGAACAATATCCTAGTTTTATTATTATCAGGACAGAAATGGAGAAAAGTAATTATATGTGTGTTAGCTGTGTAAACGTATCAATGTTAATTACTTCCCCAACTCTATAAATAAGTTCTCTATCATCTCTTTTTTTTTTTCATAAAGCAGTTTTTCTTTGAACTTCTTTCTAGACTTAGAAAGGAGTACTAGTCAATTGAATTCTTTCAGGGATAAATCAAGCTTACTAAATTGATTAATCTTCACATTTTTCCTAAGGCACATTCTCCATTTCTTATCTGTGACCAAAATATTTTGTGAAACATTCCAACACGCCCTCATTCCTAGAGAATGTTTATACCAGCGACTATTGAGTTCTCATACAGATCAATAGGAAGGTTTTAAGTGAAACAAAAGCTTTTCCACCTAAGGTCAAATTTAGTGATTTCTGAGCGAAGAATTCCTGAATTGCTAGATTATAATCAGCATTCAACCACCATCATTAGTATCATCATAATTACTTCTTTTTAAAAAAAGATTATATTCCATTTACAGTTATTATCAAATACAGTTATTATTATCAAATACTGTGTTATACAATAGATCCTTATAGCTTATTTTGAAAATCATAGTTTGTACCTCTTAACCTCCTACTTTATTGCCCTCTCTCCTTCCCTCTCCCACTGGTAACCACTGTGGTACATCTGTTTTCACTAGAGTTTTTCCTGATGATTTTCCACGATTCAACTGAGGTTCTGAGTGATGGAACCTTCTAACTGCATTAAATCTGGGAGCACACAACATCGACATGGCTTATTCTGGTTTATGGACCTCGATCACTTGGTTAGAGTGATGCCTGCCAGCTCTCTCCACTGTAAAGTTACTGTTTTCCTGCTTTCCACATTCTGTTCACTAGAAGCAGGCAACTTCAGCCCTTACTCAAGGGGAGGGCGATTAAGCTCCATCTCCTTAAAGGATGAGGAGTGAAGAATCCGTGGACATATATTAAACCTACCTCAGTAATTAATCTGGATGTGGGTGGGTAAGGGGAGAAAAAACACTGAGGCTATGCAAACAACCTGTTTCTCTTGAAAGTTTGACCAAGTAATTTCATCATTTTATTTATTTACTTTTGAGAGTTATATTTTATTAAAATGTACGCCCAGGAGACAGGACTCTCAGATCACTTTGAGGGACTGCTCTGAAGAGGCAAGGGGGCATCCAGTAATTTTAGCACTCATCACTGGCTCTTGCCTACAGCAGTTACAACTGTGGAATTCTAATGGTGATTTTCTATTTCCTTCATTCTTTCAACATTTATTAATTGGAATCCTCTGCAAGGAAGATCTGAGGGAGCAAATTTTTAACCTGATTTAAAAGCACTATAAATGGCAATGAGAAGAGATTCAAGGTACCATGAGTACTGATATAAATTTACATTATTATTCTGAAGAATATAATTAAAGGCATTTAATGAAAGATTCTCATGGAGGCAAGAACCATGTATTTTAGACAATGATATACCTTTAACTGTGACGGAAATGGTATGATGGATGGCTCCTAATGCATTTTTGGCTATACACTGGTAATTTCCAGAGTCTGCTTCTGTAACCTGAACGATTTGCAGAGTTTTCTTAAAGTTCCTATAAAATGTCCGATTGATGGGGAGTGTTCCATCTTCTTTTATCCAGTAAATAATTGGGGTAGGCCTGATAAGGTAAACAAAAAATAACATCACAAAAAAACATTCGTGATAAAGATCATGAGGGACAGATAAATATTTTAAGTAGCACCACACTTTTGTTAAGTAATGCTCAAAACCTTACATTTTAGTCTGTAAGTTACCATTTTCACACGAGCTAACTGATGGCACACCGTGATGACTTCAGGGATCTGTTGAGAATGGCAGTGAGACTTACTTGACTGAAGGGACCTAACTATTATCTTCAAAGTTCTGAGGAAGGAGAAAACTTTCGGAAAATTTTGCATGACTGGGCTATATCGATCAAAAGAATGACCATGAAATTAACGATACAGAGTCACAATTTTTTTAAAAACTTTTTTTTTTAATGTGGGCCATTTTAAAAGTCTTCATTGAATTTTTGTTCTAATATTTCTTCTCTTTTTATTTTTTGTCTTTTTTTTTGGCCATGAGCCACATGGGATCTTAGTTCCCTGACCAGGGACTGAACCCATACCCCCTGCACTCTTAGCCACTAGACTGCCAGGGCAGTCCTTCAAGTTATAATTTCTTAATCAGCCAGACTTAAAAAGGTTAGAGAAAGAAAGGTTAGAGAAAAACTAACCTAAGGTTAGTTTTAACTAACACTTTAACAGTGTTAACTAACCTTAGGTTAGTTAGGAAGCCCATAAACTTCCATACATATTTCCATACCAAATGGAAGAATCTCCCTATCTTATAACAGGCTATCTGATGAGATGAATGAAGTGATTAGAGGAATCATGCAGTTATTTTAATTTCATTATTAGTGATATTTTTAAAACATTATATCAATTGATAGAGGCAGGCGCAACTCACATGTTACTTATACCATTTCTCACCTATGTTTCTTATTAAATCATGAACTATAGAGACAGATGAAAAGTCAGGCTTAGGCTTAGAGTTAAAAAGATCTGCTTCAAAATCCCTGCCCTACTCCTAAAATGCTCTCTGATTTTGGATCTCTGGGCTTTTGGGGCCTCAGTTTCTTCCATTGCCTTAATGGAGACAATAATGCTTGTTTTGATCTGGTGACCTGAGAAGGTTTTCATGAGGGTAAAATAAAAATCCATTCAGTATATTTACTAAGCACTAAACTATAGATCCCCTGGAGGGGGGCATGGCAACCCACTCCAGTATTCTTGCCTGGAGACTCACCATGGATAGAGGAGCCTGGTGGGCTACAGTCCATGAGTTCCCAGAGTCAGACGTGCCTGAGTGACTACGCACGCCTCGGCACAAACCACACAGACCAGGGCTCCCCAGGTGGTGCTAGCAGTAAAGAATCTGCCCGCCAAAGCAGGAAACCCGAGACAGGGGTTCAGTCTCTGGGTTGGGAAGATCCCGTGGAGAAGGAAATGGCAACTCACTCCAGTATTGTTGCCTAGAATATCCCATGGACAGAGGAGCCTGGTGGGATGCAGTTCCTGGGGTCACAGAGTTGGATGCGACTGAGCACATACACACAAACACAAACTATAGGTCAAGTATTAAGGTGTGTGTTGGGAAGATAAAAAAAAAAAAAAAAAAGAATGGTCCAGGCCCTCAGGAAGAACACAATATTTATCATTAGAAATACTAGTGGGATTAATGGGTTGTAGAATTGTTTTTGTTTGTTTACTTGAATAAAAATAACCGAACAGATATACTTGATGAACTGGGTCATGAGTAGTGTTATTTCTTGACATGGCCAGCAGGGGCCTCCATGTGTCTCCAGAGGTATTAATAAAATTTTTCCTGGAGGCCGATTCTGGGCTTCTAGGAAGGAATGTGATACTCTGAGTCACCAGGTCAAGGACAGCACAGATAACAACACAACACAACATGTTTCTGAGAGTCCAGTCAATGTTCCAGCAAATGTGCCTTATCAATGGTACTTACTCTATGCCAGGCATGAGAGGAAAGTATTCAGAAGCTTGCCTCCAGCGTTTGCCTCACATAACAGCTGTTCCTGCAGCTGAGCTGAGGCTTCCCTGGGACTCCTCTCAAGGGCACATGGGTTCTGGGGGTGGTATCAGTTTGAGGTGTGCATAGATGAGACAGGGCTTCCCTGGTGGCTCAGATGGTAAAGACTCCACCTACAACGTGGGAGACCTGGGTTCGAGCCCTGGGTTGGGAAGACCTCCTAGAGAAGGGCATGGCAACCCACTCCAGTATTCTTGCCTAGAGAATTCCCATGGACAGAGCCTGGCTGGCTACAGTCCATGGGGTCACAAAGAGTTGGACACGACTGAGTAACTAAGTATACACATAGATGAGACAGCTGCAAAGAAGCTGGTCTGGTGACCAGCGCTAGGAGGTAGAGGATGGGACAGCATGCCAGTGTCAAAGTTAGGCACTAAGAGGCTGAATGAGCCTCCGCTGTCAGGAGAATAAGCCAGAGCTCGATTGCCTAGAAGGATGTGAAAAATTCATGACCAGGAGCTCCACTGCCCTGCTAACAGCAGGAGACCCAGAGCTGTGAACCCAAGGCTGAGCTGCTCAGAAGATGCGTAAGCAGGCTCAAATGAAATCAGTCAGATCCAGCCCTGTTACGGCACAACTGCATACTTGTAGACAAATCATCAATGACAAACAGCTCTTGGTTTTAAGCCTCTAAGTTTTGAGATGATCTGTTAGACAACAGTAGCAAAATAATAAGCTTAATTACAATTACAACAATCATAAGGTGATTACTGACACATTTCTAAAGGAACATTTACTTTAACAAAATATTTTCATAATACGAAATAACACATGGCCTGTTTTGGAAGTAATCATAACATTTTTCTTGATTGCTTAATGGAGTCTTTATCAATGATTCCTGCTATGAAACAATATTAATGTCTCTCTACCAATATACCATGTTTATATAAGAAATGGACATCAAGACAGACAGTTAACTCACAGCCCTTCTGCGATGCACTCAAGGGAAAGGACATTTCCTCTTAACTCTTCTTTGCGACTTGTATTGCCGTCTGGAGTTAAAAATGTTGGTGGCCTCTGTCTATGTGATTTAGCTGCAAACAAGAAGATCAATATGCATTCAAAGTAAGAATATGGATTTCTAGAAGAACAATTCACTGTCTAAAAATCTAATCCCTTTTCAAATCAATTTACTATTGATTGTGAAATTTGTTAAATAAATACATACATACTCCTTGCCTTATAAATAGCCATACTCAGTTGGCCAGAAGTAGAAACTATTGTGGTTGCATAAGAACTAATATTGAGGACTATTTTCCATTGTATATTTTCCTAATTTGGGTTTAGGGTTCTATGTATTTTTGGTGGGTTGGTAAAGTTTCAAAATGTAGACATAGAGAGGAAAATTATGTTATCAAATTATCCACCTCTCAAGATGAGTACTCAGGTCAAAGGGAAAATGAGCTATCTATTTTCTGGAAGATGTTAGATTTTTCTGAAAGATATGACAATGGACAAGGTCTTTTGGTTTACCCTAGGGACAATATTATAGTCAATTCCAATAATTAATCATGAAGATAAATCATGGTGGACATCTAATATATCAAGATACTCAAAATTGCAGAAAACAAAACAAAACTAGAAAGTGACTGGCAGAGGTCTGGCAAATGTGTGCCACAGATTATGGGTGAAGTTAAAGAAATTAAAGTTGGTTTCCTCAATGGAAAAATAAAGAGGGCTTAAGTCAGAGATCTCAGGGAGGTATATGTATATATATATAGAGATAGATAGGTGGATAGATAGATGAGAGAGAGAGACTACCTTCAGGTTTCATGAAGAAAAATCATATGGAGACCTGGCCTAAATGTGTCTTTATCCTCTGGTGGCATCTCAGAAGAACTTAAAGTAGAAATCCTACCATCTTGATGTTCTTAGAGCCCTTTAAGAGTGTGCAACACTTTAATGTGTTATCTACTTGATGCTCATAAAAACTGAAAAGGTAAAATATAAATTATCCTCACTTTTCAGAAGAAAAAGCTAAACACCAGAAAAGGTATTACTGAAGACAAATTAGAGTTTTCCTTAGATTTTAGAGATGGTGGAGGAAATCATATCCCTTTTAAAAATCCCTTTGAAAGTGATTTCGAGGTCCATATTTTTCAGGAGAATTTTAATATAAAATAAAATAATATGAAATAAGGTAAAAATAAAATAAAAGTAAGGCAGGAGTTATGGTATGTTACTCTGGCCATTGATAGTACCTTAGTGCTTTTTACTTCATATCTCAAGGGTAAAAAATTAGTATAGCAGAAATTTGAGCTTATGGATAATTTAAGAGGACCCCATATTCAGAACCCATAATTTTCATTCATAGACTCTATATTTAAGATCCATGTTTCCCTTAAGGAAATAAAATTCTTTTCCTTTTAAAAGAATGATGTTAAATCTATTTTTAAAAGATTATTTCCACTGGAGATAATGTCTTGATTTTAAACTAAATTAAGAGAAATACTATTTCTAATTATATGACATTGATAAGGTCATGTGAAAACAGACGAAAAATATAATGCTTTTCTGTCAAAATCTGGTTAACGTTAGTTGCTAAAGGTTATTAAGACTTTGATGTTAGTATTTTAGCAGGTTAAGGTACCTTGCCAATTCTTATTAATCTATGAGAAAAGTTTATGAGCCAGACAAAAAATGAAAAATGTAATTCTAAACATATATGAAAGATTTTTTTTTCCAAATTTTGTGGGATGATTCTTTACATGAAAACAGTTATAGTAACTTTTGTTATTATACATACAACATGGAACATGTTTTAATGACATGTTTGAGAGCTCAAAGCTAAATTTATATGAAACATACATTGATTCTAGTGGTATTAAACATGTAACTAGGAATTTCGTAAAGAAATAAGGTTAAACAGCCATGGAGGTGAAGTTAGTGAACTAAATTCTACAATGAAGAAGAAATACCAGTTACAATCAATCACCAAAACTCACCACCATAAAACTCAGTGTCACTCAAATTAGCAGCTATAGTGTCATTCAATTCATCCACTGAAATAAACAGAATATTATGAAGAATGCAAAAAGAAGGGGAGAGAGAATTGTAAAAAAAGAAAAAAAATACTGGGCAACAAAACATAAACCACTATGCTGACCAAGTGCCCTCCCAACCTAGTAAAAACAGTGCTCTGCCTTGTACATGACTATTTCATTAATTCACTGAGCCACCCCCAACCAGTAAGATGCAGACATATAACTGAAGCTGCAGGACTCCCAGTTAATGACATTGTGGAGCATAAACCACAAGCAAATGCTCAGAACACTAAGAACTGGGTTGGCCAAAAAGTTCATTCAGCTTTTTCTGTAACATCTTACCAATGTTCTGGCCAAACCAATAGATTCAGGAAGTTGTCATAGAAACAAGAATGGTAATAACAGTAAAAACTGTAAAATACAGTAAAGTAGGCAAGCTTCCTATAATACACATGCCAACACCTTCATGACTATTCACAGGTACTTCCCTGATCAATGAATCTGTTTACTTCAAAGTTAGTGGGATTTAATAGTTAACATACTTGCACACATTTGTAAACATCATTGCAAGAGACTTTTTGGAAACTGAACTCTTACCTGAAATCACCTTAACAGAAATTGGTTGCTTCTGCTGTATGGTTTGAGTGTGATTAAATCTGGCGTAACAGATGTAGTCTTCCCGGGTGTCCTCTGGGAGCACATTGGAAAAGTACAGGTCTCCATTCAGACCTTGGGAAACTCTCTCACTCTGTGGAAGTCTTTGAAAGGCTGGAGAATGGCAGAGAGGTATCTAGATCATTCCATCACAAAGTGGCCACTTTCCAAATTAGCAAGATAACTGTATCTACTAATAAACAGTCCTGTGAACTTCACTTGCATGTATTTTTTTCCTCTATAAAGCTCTTTTGAGTAAAAGCAAATAATCACAAAAGAAAAGACATATGAATTAAAATCCCAACTGTATCCGCCAGACCCTAACTTCTCTAGCATGGGGGCAGAGGTGAGACTAAAGTTGCCCAGTGAAGGGTTTTAGAAAACAAGTGTAAACCAAAAAATGTTTTATGGAACGAGTTTGTGTGACTTTTCCTAACATTTATGTTAATCCCTAAGTACCAGATCACCTGACCTGCCTCTTGAGAAATCTGTATGCAGGTTAGGAAGCAACAACAGTTGGAACTAGACATGGAACAACAGACTGGTTCCAAATAGGAAAAGGAGTATGTCAAGGCTGTTATATTGTCACCCTGCTTATTTAACTTACATGCAGAGTACATCATGAGAAATGCTGGGCTGGAGGAAGCACAAGCTGGACTCAAGATTGCTGGAAGAAATATCAATAACCTCAGATATGCAGATGACACCACCCTTATGGCAAAAAGTGAAGAACTAAAGAGCTTCTTGATGAAAGTGAAAGAGGAGAGTGAAAAAGTTGGCTTAAAGATCAACATTCAGAAAACGAAGATCATGGCATCTGGTCCCATCACTTCATGGGAAATAGATGGGGAAACAGTGGAAACAGTGGCAGACTTTATTTTCTTGGGCTCCAAAGTCACTGCAGATGGTGACTGAAGCCATGAAACTAAAAGACACTTACTCTTTGAAAGGGAAGTTATGACCAACCTAGACAGCATGTTAAAATCAGAGACGTTACTTTGCCAACAAAGGTCCGTTTAGTCAAGGCTATGGTTTTTCCTGTGGTCATGTATGGATGTGAGAGTTGGACTATAAAGAAAGCTGAGTGTCAAAGAATTGATGCTTTTGAACTGTGGTGTTGGAGAAGACTTTTGAGAGTCCCTTGGACTGCAAGGAGATCCAACCAGTCCATCCTAAAGGAGATCAGTCCTGGGTGTTCATTGGAAGGACTAATGTTGAAGCTGAAACTCCGGTACTCTGGCCACCTGATGTGAAGAACTGACTCACTGGAAAAGACCCTGATGCTGGGAAAGACTGAAGGTGGGAGGAGAAGGGGATGACAGAGGATGAGATGGTTGGATGGCATCACCAACTCAATGGACATGAATTTGGGTAAACTCCAGGAGTTGGTGATGGACAGGGAGGCCTGGCGTGCTACAGTCCATGGGGTCACAAAGAGTCGGACATGACTGAGTGACTGAACTGAACTGAACGAGTATTAATCACAGATACACACATATCTCGGAAAATGCATTATGGAAGCTTATAAGGATGTTAACTTGGGTTGCATCTACATACACAGTCAGACACGCAATACTGTGAGAGCATCTGATGGTGATGACCTAGGCCCTGGACAAAGTGTCAGACGGACCAAGGTCCCTGCCTTGTCTGAGTCCAGGATAGGGATCTAACTGGAGAATCAGGCAGCAAATAGGCAATTAACAGCAGGGTGCAACATTGATTTAACGATGTAGATGTGTGCCTCAGAGGCCCCCCCACACCCAGCGTGCCTCACCTCCTCTATCTTTTCTTTTCTGTGTTACCAATTACCTTCTCACATACAGTGTGTTTTACCTGTCGTGTGTATGGCTCATAGCCCATCTCCCTGAACTAGAATTTAAGTTCCAGAAGGGCAGAGACCGTCATCTGCTTGGGCTACTATTGTAGCCCTGAAAATGCACCTGGTCCTTCATAGAATCTCTGTAATTAAATGAGTACAAGCAGCACTGTGACTTCCCAGTTTCACATTTAACAACAGACTTCCCCTCAGGTCCAAGGAAATGTCTAGCCTTAAGAAAGGAGGGGAGATTTTCTAAGGAGATGAAGGACTCAGGGAAGTGGGACCACTGATCTGTGTGTGAACTTACACTTGGCTGGCTAGCATGCTTCCTGAGGCTTCTGACTCAGTTCACTGGGAGAGTGCTTCAGCTCTGAAGTGAGAGAACTAGGAAAAATCGCACCTCTCAGTTGCCTCCGGCCAAGTGTTAACATCTCCTGGGAGGAGGATTTCTCAGTCTGAGTCAAACAGCTATGTTCCTCCAGCAGCAGGTACCCTACCCAATCATCATGAAATGCAAAATGATGGGTAGAAGCCTGCAGCTCCCTTGGGTGGGAGAAGGCAGGGAAATCTGGAGACAGACTTTGAAAGGATGCCGGTTAACCATGTGAGCCAAGTTTGTGGTCAGGATGGGGGTTTGGTTGGTGGTTGTAAATTCATGGTTTGAAGTCACTAACCAGGGAAAGAATTGTTTTAAAAAATAACTCAGAAAAATAATGTATGTTTATTTTATGACTGCAAAGAGGTAAAGATAGGGATATATTTATCTTCTTTCATTTCTCCTGCTGTATTTTATTGTGGATTAGTGTTGGGAGATCAAATGAAAGGGAATGGGATTTTATGAGGGTGGGAACACTTTCCCCATTGAATTCCTTTGCACTGCATTGGGGAAAAAATGTATGCAGATAGGAATAATTTGGTAAGGTCATCTTGCCAGGAGAATGCTACACATATCTGAATTTTTTTCTCATACCTAGATGCAATTTCACTTGAAAAATCCAGAGGCATTGTCAACGGCCTAAAATGTATGGAAATGACATAACCAGCAGTGCGATATGAAAATAAGTTAGTTTCGTATTCAGATGATTCTGAGACTTCACATGTAAACATCTCTTTATGAAGCAGAAAAGTCATCATTTCTGAATAAGAAGCAAAAGCCAATTACTGGGCTTCACTTTGGCAGTGAGAGTTGGATACTGTTATTCTAAACCGTAGATATCACTCAGTTCTACTTGATTGGTTACTTATGCTTTCAAAATCTGTAAAAGTTATTACATAATCGTATGAAAAATATTTTTGTCCATTTATCCATTTATATATATATTTTCCACTTCTCTGTGATACCTTCTCTGAGTGATTTCATATAAGAGTCGAAAATGGAAATGAAATGTGAAAGCTAAATTTTATCTTCTGTAATGTGAACAGCTTGTGATTTCAGAGGAAATCAAGTCACTGAGAATAGAATGTATTTCCCACAAGTATTTTCAACCCTTCCCACCATTCCACCCAAAGGATTCCTGTCAAGGACAATGGCAACCCCCATGTTGCCAAATTCAATAGTTATTTCTCGATCAGATTGGAAGCTGTCTCATCTCTCAGCAATGTTTGAAACGACTGATATTCTGTCTTCTTGGCCCTTTTTCTTCCCCTTGTTCTGGGGATAGCTCCTCTTCTCTGTTTTCTTTTTACTGAAGCCACTGCTCTTTCTCATCTGCTTTTCTTTGCTCCCTAAATGTCTGGCCCCAGGAGGGCCCTGGTCTCAGCCCCCAGGCTGTGCTCTTCATCACCTGCATTTCTTCCCTCAATTCTCTTCTCCAGACTCTGACTCTAAGAAGCATCTCTGCACTAACATCCACGAATGGCTGGAAAGAGCCCTGAATCTTTCTTCTGATTCATGAAGCTCTAACTCGCTGGACACCTTCACAAGGATGCCTCCCAGGCTTCTTGCATTCAAAACCCTGGTTCCTAGTCTCCAAGCAGAAACACATGCTACCTCCAAAGTAACATGCTAACGGGAGGCTTGGAAGGGTAGGAGAGCAGAGCAACAAACAATCCCCTAAGTTTAGAGAAGGGGTGGACAGACGTTATAATGACTAATGAATGACTTCATTTCCCTGTGCCTCAGTTCCCTCACCTAAAAAGTGAAGTCATCTGAGTTGCCTCCTGGGGCTGCTGTAAAGAATGGATGAGATAACTCATGTAGTCCTTAGCCAAGCGACAGGCACTTAGGCACTAAATGCCTAAGTAGCTATAGTTACTACTGTATATAAAATAGATGATAAGCAAGCATCTACTGTATATAGCACAGGGACCTGTGCTCAATCCTCTGTAATAACCTAAATGGGAAAAGAATTTGTATATGTGTAACTGAGTCACTGGGCTGTATACCTGAAATTAACACAACACTGCAAGTCAACTATATTCCAATATAAGATAAAAAATTAACTAAAAAATATTAGCTGTTACTGGGGATAAAATAACAAAAACAATAAAAAGACACAAAACATTTGGAACAGTTTTATTTCCTTTCCTCCATGGGCTTCTGCTGTTTTAGGAAAGGGCAACTGCATTTTACCAATTGTTCAGTCTTAGTCTTTGGGGTTACCTTTGATTCTGCTCTCTCATGCCTCCATCCTGATCCCAAAAAATCCTGGAAGAGACTTTGAAATTATATTTGGAATCTGACTATTTCTTACCCACTCGACTACTACTACCCAAGTCAGAATTCCCATCAACTGTTGTCCAGATCACAGCACTGGCCTCCTAACAGGCTGCTCTTTTCTTCTTTCTGTCCTCTCTATTCTCCAGGCATGAACCGAAGTGATGTTCTTACTATCCGTTCTGTGTCAGGTGAAGCAGCTCCTTCAATGGCTCTCTACTTCATTGAAAGCAAAAGCCAAAGTCTTACGCACTGAGTCCCTGGACTTGCCCGACCTCTTCTCTGCCTGTCACCCTTGGATTGGTCAGCCTGGCCACACTGGCCTCCCTGCTGCTTTCACACACACCAGGGATGCACCTGTCCTTGGGGCTTACACTGGTTTTCTCTTTCCACCCAGATAGTGAAGGTCTGCCTACTCTTTAATTCCTGTAAGTTTCTGCTCAAAACTCTGCCTATTTTTGTCCATAGCACTTACTGTCAACTGATGCATATTTTCCAAATACACTTACAGTCTGCTTCTTTCTCTCCTTCCTTTTATTCCCACTGCAATGAATATAAATTCAGTGAGAGCAGGATCTTTGGTTTATTTAGAGAGGCACCTGGTACATGGTAGTTCAGTCCAGCGGCTCAGTTGTGTCCAACTCTTTGCGACCCCATGGATTGCAGCACGCCAGGCTTCCCTGTCCATCACCAACTCCCAAAGTTTGCTCAAACTCATGTCCATTGAGTCCATGATGCCATCTAACCATCTCATCCTCTGTGATCCCCTTTTCCTCCTGCCTTCAATCTTTCCCAGCATCAAGGTCTTTTCCAATGAGTTAGTTCTTTGTATCAGGTGGCCAAGGTATTGGAGTTTCAGCTTCAGCATCAGTCCTTTCAACGAATATTTGGGACTGATTTCCTTTAGGATTGACTGTTTTGATTTCCTTGTAATTCAAGGGACTCTCAAGAGTCTTCTCCAACACCATAGTTCAAAAGCATCAATTTTTTGGCACTCAGCTTTCTTTATGGTCCAACTCTCACATCCATATACGACTATTGGAAAAACCACAGCTTTGACTATATGGACCTTTGTCAGTAAAGTAATGTCTCTACTTTTTAATATACTGTCTAGGTTGGCCATAGCTTTTTCTCCAAGCAGTAGGCATCTTTTAATTTCATGGCTGCAGTCACCATCTGCAGTGATTTCGGAGCCCAAGAAAATAAAGTCTGTCACTGTTTCCATTGTTTCCCTATACATTTGTGATGAAGTGATGGGACTGAATACCATGATCTTCATTTTTTGAATACTGAGTTTTAAGCCAGCTTTTTCGCTCTCCTCTTTCACTTTCATCAAGAGGCTCTTTAGTTCCTCTTTGCTTTCTGCCATTAAGGTGGTGTCATCTGTATATCTGAGGTTATTGATATTTCTCCTGGCAATCTTGATTCCAGCTTGTGCTTCATCCAGCCCAGCATTTCTCATGATGTACTCTGCATATAAGGTAAATAAGCAGGATGATAATATATAGCCTTGACATACTCCTTTCCTAATTCGGATCCAGTCCAAATTGGGGACTGGACAACTCCAACTGTTCCTTCTTGACCTGCAAACAGATTTCTCAGGAGGCAGGTAAGGTGGTCTGGTATTCCCATCTCTTTAAAAATTTTCCCATTTGTTGTGATCCACACAGTCAAAGGCTTTAGGGTAGTCAATGAAGCAGAAGTATGTTTTTTTCTGGAATTCTCTAGCTTTTTCTATGATCCAATGGATGTTGCAATTTGATCTCTGGTTCCTCTGCCTTTTCTAAATCTGCTTGAACATCTGGACGTTCTCAGTTCATGTGCTGTTGAAGCCCAGCTTGGAGAATTTTGAGCATTACTTTGCTGGCGTATAAGATGAGTGCAATTGTGCAGTAGTTTGAGCATTCTTTGGCATTGCTTTTCTTTGGGATTGGAATGAAAACTGACCTTTTCTAGTCCTGTGGCCACTGCTGAGTTTTCCAATTTTGCTGGCATATTGAGTGCAGCACTTCCACAGCATCATCTTTTAGGACTTGAAATAGCTCAACTGGAATTCCATCACCTCTACTAACTTTATTCATAGTGATGCTTCTTAAGGCTCACTTGACTTCACACTCCAGGATGTCTGGCTCTAGGTGAGTGATCACACCATCGTGGTTATCCGGGTCAATAAGATCTTTTTTGTATAGTTCTTCTGTGTATTCCTGCCACCTCTTCTTAATATCTTCTACTTCTGTTAGGTCCATACTGTTTCTGTCCTTTATTGTGCCCATCTTTGCATGACATGTTCCCTTGGTATCTCTAATTTTCTTGAAGAGTTCTCTAGTCTTTCCCATTCTATTGTTTTCCTCTATTTCTTTGTATTGATTACTTAGGAAGGATTTATTATCTCTCCTTGCTATTCTTTGGAACTCTGCATTCAGATGGATATATCTTTCCTTTTCTCCTTTGTCTTTAGCTTCTCTTCTTTTCTCAGCTCTTTGTAAGGACTTCTCAGACAACCATTTTGCCTTTTTGTATTTCTTCTTCTTGGGGATGGTTCTGATCACTGCTTCTCATACAATGTTATGAACCTCCTTCCATAGTTCTTGAGGCACTCTATCTACCAGATCTAATCCCTTCAATCTATTTGTCACTTCCAATGTATAATCATAAGGGATTTGATTTAGGTCATACCTGAAAGTTCTAGTGTTTTCCTCTATTTTCTTCAATTTAAGTCTGAATTTGGCAATAAGGAGTTCATAATCTGAGCCACAGTCAGCTCCCAGTCTTGTTTTTGCTGACTGTATAGAGCTTCTCCATCTTTGGCTGCAAAGAATATAATCAATCTGATTTCAGTATTGATCATCTGGTGATGTCCATGTGTAGAATGGTCTCTTGTTTTATTGGAGGAGGGTGTTTGTGATGATCAGTGTGTTCTGTTGGCAAAAGCCTGTTAGCCTTTGTACTGCTTCATTTTGTACTCCAAGGCTAAACTTGCCTGTTATTCCAGGTAGCTCTCAACTTCCTACTTTTGCATTCCAGTCCCCTATGATGAAAAGGACATCTTTTTTGGGTGTTAGTTCTAGAAGGTTTTGTAGGTCTTCATAGGACTGTTCAACTTCAGCTTCTTTAGCATTACTGGTTGGGGCATAGACTTGGATTGCTGTGATACTGAATGGTTTGCCTTGGAAACAAACAGAGATCATTCTGTTGTTTTTGAGATGGCACCCAAGTACTGCATTTGGATGCTTCTGTTGACTATGAGGGCTACTCCACTTCCTCTAAGGGATTCTTCTTTGGTCCCACCCTTTAGAACAAGACCCAGATTCCCCCACAGCCAGTCCCTCCCATCAGGAAGCTTCCACACGCCTCTTATCCTTATCCATCAGAGGGCAGACAGAATGGAAACCACAATTACAGAAAACTAACCAAACTGATCACTTGGATCACAGCCTTGTCTAATTCAATGAAACTATGAGCCATGCTGTATAGGGCCACCCAAGACCAACATGTCACGGTGGAGAGTTCTGACAAAATGTGGTCTACTGGAGAAGGGAATGGCAAACTGCTTTAGTATTCTTGCCTTGAGAACCCCATGAACAGTATGAAAAGGCAAAAAGATATGACACTGAAAGATGAATTCCTCAGGTCGGCAGGTGCCCAATATGCTACTGCAGAAGAGTGGAGAAATAGCTCTAGAACGAGTGAAGAGGCTGAGCTAAAGTGAAACAATGCCCAGCTGTGGATGTGACTGGTGATGGAAGTAAAGTTCGATGCTGTAAAGGACAATTTTGCATAGGAACCTGGAATGTTAGGTCTATGAATCAAGGTAAATAGGTACATAGTAGGTATTCAATAAAACAGAGCAAATGAATGAAATGATATGTGATTTGTTTTCTGAGCATCTCTAAAAAAAGTATAAACATCTTATGAATCACAGGAGGTAATCATTGACTTGGATCGCCAATAATCATAAGACTCATGAAGAAAGTTCATATTTTTAAAACTTACAATTATCCATCCAGAATATTATGGGTGGTGGTAACCCAATTGGTGGTCTGCAGGGAAGGACCAAAGACTGGCCATTTCGAAGTATTATTGGTTCAAGCTTTTCTTTGGTCCACAACGGTGACCCTAATAAAATAAAATAATAACTTCTAAGTTATTTCTGCACTGGAAAACAAAAAAAAGCACTATAAAGAAAGATAAACCAAACTTGTAGAGAAATAGTAACTTGGAATTTTTGGAAATTAAGATAAATTTTTCAAAAAATGATATTCATAGGATAAGTTCTAAGTCAGCAAGTCCATTTCTAAGAATTTACATTAAATAAATCCTTGAAGATACACAATGATTTTGTTAAAAGCATACTTTTCACAAAAGAACAAAAAACATTTATATATGTAAAAAGATTTGTGAAAGAAATAATGGTAAAGCTATACTTTTGAATAAAATAGTGTTAGATGTTGTATAAAGACAGTTAAACAATAAGATTAATATAATAAACATGATATGTAGATAAGCCCAAAAGGTTACAAATTCAGAATGAGTTTGTTTTCAATATGTACACACTTATCTGCCTAGGTAAAAATATAAAAAACAGTAATTTCCTTGAATGAAAGGATTCGTGAACAATTTTTACATTTCTTTTTTGTTCATTTGTAGTTGATTTGTTCTGTAAAGAACAAATATTATACACATAATTGAAAAAAGCTTTAAAAATGATCAGACTTTCAAATGGCCACTGTTCTTTAAATACATGTTCCTGGGCTGTTGAGAGGATGTACTGACTATTGCAAAAAGAGTTACAATAATATGAAGATGATGAGGCCACTCTGTTTCCAGTGAAATTTTGATATAAAAATGTTTAAAGAAATATATGCACTCTAATGTTCATGTTCATAGCAACATTATTTACAATAGCTAAGATACAGAAGCAACCTAAGTGTCCATCAACAGATGACTGGATAAAGAAGTCGTGTGTGTGTGTGTGTGACATATAATGAAATATTGGGCTTCCCTGGGGCTCAGATGGTAAAGAACCTGCCTGCAATGCAGGAGACCTGGGTTCAACCCTGGGTCAGAAAGATTCCCTGGAGAAGGGAATGGCTACCCACTCCAGTACTATTGCCTGGAGAATTCCTTGGACTGAGGAGCCTGGTAGGCTATAGTCCATGGGGTCGCAAGAGTCAGACATGACTGAACAACTAACACTTTCCCTTTCACACAGTGGAGTATTACTCAGCCATAAAACAGAGTGAAAATTTGCCACCTGCAGCAACATAGATGGACTTGTAGGGCACTGTGATAAGTGAAATGGGTCTCTTTGTACAGAGCGAGACAAACAGATGATATCATTTATATGTGGAATCTAAAAAATATAACAAGTTATATTGTTATATGTATATTGTGAATATATATAAATATATATATTTATGTGAATATAACAAAACGGCAGTGGACTCACAGACATATACTCACTCACAAACGAGTGGCTCCCAGTGGGAAGAGGGAAGAGGAGAGAGGCAATGTAGGGGAAGGAGTTAAGAACTACAAACTACTGTGCATAAAATAAGTTACAAGGATATATTACATAACACAGGAAATATAACCAATTTTTATAATATTTTTAAATGGAAATGGGAGAAAATAATAGCAAATGAAGCAACTGACAAACAACTAATCTCAAAAATATATAAGCAACTCCTGCAGCTCAATTCCAGAAAAATGAACGACCCAATCAAAAAATGGGCCAAAGAACTAAATAGACATTTCTCCAAAGAAGACATACAGATGGCTAACAAACACATGAAAAGATGCTCAACATCACTCATTATCAGAGAAATGCAAATCAAAACCACAATGAGGTATCATTTCACGCCAGTCAGAATGGCTGCGATCCAAAAGTCTATAAGCAATAAATGCTGGAGAGGGTGTGGAGAAAAGGGAACCCTCTTATACTGTTGGTGGGAATGCAAACTAGTACAGCCACTATGGAGAACAGTGTGGAGATGCCTTAAAAAACTGCAAATAGAACTGCCATACGACCCAGCAATCCCACTGCTGGGCATACACACTGAGGAAACCAGAATTGAAAGAGACACGTGTACCCCAATGTTCATTGCAACACTGTTTACAATAGCCAGGACATGGAAGCAACCTAGATGTCCATCAGCAGATGAATGGATAAGAGAGCTGTGGTACATATACACAATGGAGTATTACTCAGCCATTAAAAAGAATACATTTGAATCAGTTCTAATGAGGTGGATGAAACTGGAGCCTATTATACAGAGTGAAGTAAGCCAGAAAGAAAAACACCAATACAGTATACTAACGCATATATATGGAATTTAGAAAGATGGTAACGACAACCCTGTATGTGAGACAGCAAAAGAGACACTGATGTATAGAACTGTCTTTTGGACTCTGTGGGAGAGGGAAGAGGGGGATGATTTGGGAGAATGGCATTAAAACATGTACAATAGCATATGAGAAATGAATCGCCAATCCGGGTTCGATGCAGGATACAGGAAGCTTGGGGCTGGTGCATTGGGATGACTCGGAGGGATGGTATGGGGAGGGAGGTGGGAGGGGGGTTCAGGATGGGGAACATTGTGTACATCCGTGGCGGATGCATGTTGATGTATGGCAAAACCAATACAATATTGTAAAGTAAAAAAATAATAATAATAAAAAATAAAAAAAGAAGTAAACTCCAAAAAAAAATGGAGTATAACCTTTAAAATTGTGAATCATTGTATTATATACATATAACCTATATAATAAAGTACATCAACCATACTTCAATTAAAAAATGTTTAAAGAAGTAACACTTATACCTCAATTACCCATTTTATATTGAATTTATCTCCATCTGACTATATGGACTATGCTTATACATAAGATTCAGGAGAAATCAATGATTAGATCAATCTGAGGAAGAAGCATTTTTCTTACCCCTGGTGATTTATTCTGGACTTCTACAAAAGACACACTGGTTTGGCAAAACATTAGGCTGACGAAATGGGAAAAGTGGAAAAGGGTGACGATTTTCATGCAAAATAAAGTCAGAGTGCTGGCATCAGTGCCACTGCCTTCTTGTAAGGGTTATTTGGATGATGTAACAGATGCTGGTGTTGGAGCCAGACTTTACAAAGGGTCCTGTTCAGCGAACAGGTCTGACTTACTGGATGGACGGATGACAATGTTATTAGAAATCGCAGCCCCGCGTTCGTTCCTGGCTGTACACTGATAGACTCCTTCATAGGTCTCTGCTTTCCCCTCGCTCATGATGTTGATTGTGAGGGTTCCTGAGCCAGGCTTCATGGTGACGAGAGGGTCTTTATCTATGTCAAAATGAGTACCATTTCGGGTCCAGGAAAAGCTGCCAGGCACACAGAGGATTAAGCTTGTTAACAGTCCAGAAAAACAGGATTACTTGCTCTTTAACAAATTCCTTGTAGTTTTATGAGTTTCTGAATAATTATACTTTAATATTCAATAAAAGCAATTTCATTGAATCGTGACTTAGAAAAAAGTGCTGACCATATATACTAAGGTACATGTCTTCATCAGAAGTACCAAAATCTGACTCAATAAAGAAACCATGCATACAAATTGCCTGTCATTTTTCAAAGAAAATATTGTAAGTAGGTCACCAAGGCACATCTTCTTAGAGCTTTATTAGCATTTTTATTGTAAACTCCATTGTTTATAGAATTGATAACCTGTCTATGAAAATTTGCTCCAGGGTGAAGTGTAACATGAAAGGCCTTTACAAGTACGAATATATGTGTATATTATAAGTGATCAGACTAGTGTCAAGTTACCACGAGGCAAAGTGTGAGTTGGGAGGAGAGGAAGACACTTGAATTCAATGGTGTTTTAAATGTCAGGTTTCATTAAAAAAGTGCCCATTCTATATAAAATATATTTGAGAATTTTTAATCTAGAGATGATTTTGTAAATTTCTGGGAAAGTATTTCAAATTGGCAACTAAAAGCCTTCTTTTTCAGCTTTGTTTATATAAAATAAATGACTGCCTTATATAAAAGCCACAGAGGTCATGTAATCAAAGACTTGGTAACTGGTTACAAATGAACAATGGCCATGCTCTTACACAAGTATTAATTTCTAAACTTTTCCAAGCCCTCTTGGATTTCCCTTCCCACTGTTTATCCATTTAGTGGCAGTTGTCACACCTCCTAGGGCAGGAGGCAGTGGTAGCAGATGCTACTGGCTTATGGTAAATAGAGATTAAGGATGCTGTAAAATATCCTACAATGCACAGGAGAGCTCTGCCTCCATAACAAAAAATTATCCAGCCCAAAATATCAACAGAGCTAAGGTGGAGAAATCCTGCCTAACAGGGAGTTATAGGAAGTATTAAGTGAGTGTTAAAGTGAAGGGGACACTGTCCATCAAAGGACATTGCATTGGGGCTTAAGCACTCAAAAGTTTCTAATAATACAGCAGAACAGATTGTTTTAAGCCAGCCTTTGATGGAAATTTTTGATATCCTTAGGTATTTACTGCCAGTTAATTTTTTCCTCTGTGCCAGTCTGTGATAGATTAGTAAGGCTGGTCATAGACAAACTCAGAAATACAATATTGAGAAAATCTCCTTTCTATTTTATAACTTTAAAAATTCCACATTATATGTCCATAATAATCATCCAATTCTTGAAAACTTCCATATATTACTGGATAAGTTACAGATCACCCACTAAGGAGGTGTGGAACCTGGATAAGGTTACCTAGCATTATTGGGCATCAGTTTTCCCTCTATAAAATATATTGGCTGGACAAGATAATGTTTAATGTTTCTCCCAAGTCTAAAATGCTCTGCAGTGCTCATGCCAAGATACATATGAAGCGTCCTGAACCCTGCCATGTTTGGAAAACCACTTGGGGCTATTTTATAGATTTCGAGAGAGCTAGGAGAGATCTTAGAAGTTGTGTAATTCAGCGTCTTTATTTTATAGATAAAGACACCAAGGCCCATACAGAAGGAATTTGCCCGTGTCACAGGCTGTCAGAAGGCTCTCATGACATCTCCCCACAATTTTTTAGCATGTCACACATAAAGCTATCAGTATGGAAATGCAACCACCTGGGTTTTTAGGAAGAACCAACTGAATTTAATTAAAAGCAGAAAGACAAAACAATGAACCTACAGACATTATTAAATGACACCTTAATAATAGGTGAAAGTGTGAAAGTGAAAGTGTTTGTCGCTCAGTCGTGTCTGACTCTCTTTGACTCCATGGACAGTAGCCTGCCAGGCTTCTCTGTTCATGGGATTCTCCAGGCAAGAATACTGGAGTGGGTTGCAATTCCCTTCTGCAGGGGATTGTCCTTACCCAGGGATCTATCAGTGCTTCTTTTCAGTATTATAACAACAGAAAGCACACCTACCTTGGAGAAGGTTTCCCCTTTGCCTCACACTGGATTACAATATTCTCTCGAGGGTCAATAATGTAATCTTTTGGAGACTGTTGAGTGATGGTTGGTGGTTGCACCACTTAATTGTAGAAAGAAGAACAATGGATAGAAATAAATTATTTAATATTGTAATAGTAATCATTTTTTTTTCTGTATCAAAATCACTTACCCTAGACTAAATATGCTCCAAACGTTTTTAGTAATTTCTCTTGTGGCAACACACAACTCAGCAGATTTTTGGCTAAAAGACTCCTAAAATTTTGGAGTCAAGACATAACTCCCTTTTGGTAACTTTATATGTGTTTATAAAGCCCATTTTCCCACACTGAAAGTTTGGGAAATTCATTACCAATATAAGCTTAAAATTAAGATTTTCATTTCTGATGTAACAATGAGAAATTTCTCTGAGACCTTTGGTTCAAATGATGCTTTTTGATAAAATTTAAGTTACGAGGTAAATTTGCAACTTTATTAAAAAAGAGTAACTGATTTATAGTTCATTCCTGGGTTCATGTAAATGAATACACTGGTAACAAATATATTTGAGAAGCACTGTTAAAAAGATGATTAAATTAGAGACTTGACATGTCTTATTAGAGCCAGGAGGAAGGTGGCTACTAGGAACAGAGATAAAACAGGCTTATTTAGAAGAGGAATTAGGAAGCTCTCTGTTATAAGAAACAATATTCTCATTTCAGTCTTCAAAGTGCTATGTGATAATTTATTATCGCATTGTAGGAAGAAACTATTCTGACTCAGAACAACTGAATCTGAAAAAAACCTGGTATCTGGACATTTGATGTTCAAGTCACTCTAAGATTACCATGCCCTCCTTCTTGTGAAATCAGAATCACAGAGTGTAGAACAGGAAGGGAAGGGAGAAATAATCTATTTTGACTTCTTCTGTTGCCTAATGCAGCAAAATAGCTTGACTTCCTAGGCAAGCAGAGAGAAGCAAAGTGTCCTGGGTACAAGGTAACTACCTTGCACACCTCCAAAGACAGCTGTTCACACAGACCACAATGGTTCTCAATCTGGTCACATCTAGAGATGATTCTGGTTGTCACACTGGGGTGGGAGTGGTCCTGGCATCTGGTGGGTAGAGGCCAGGGATGCTGCTAAAACATCTTACAGGGTACAGGACATCTTTATAATGTGAAGACTTGGTATTTGGTTCATTGAAGTTTTTCATATTTCAGACTGTCCCTTTCCTCTCCAACTATGCTCTGGGCTTCCTTTGTGAAACTTCTTCCATCTGCCAATCAAGTTATTTCCCAAAGCTTCATAACTGTTCTCTGCCTTTGTCTTTCTTTCTTGTGCGGGAACTGTGCACATGACTAAACTGACTGCTTCCATGGCTGAAAAATGTCTTATAAATCTGCAGGCATGATTCTGTTTTCTTTGTCTCCAATCTTGTGTCTATTGACCAGACAGCTCTTACTAAAAAGCCAAAGAACACCTAAAATACAGATCAAAAATGGAGCTCATAATTGCCATCATTTACTGTGCACCTGTTAGCTGCAGGATACTGCACAGTGTCAATTTCAACTCCCTTTAGCAAGATCCATCCCCTTCCTTATCCTAAGCCAGCTGCTCCTTTCAGCCTCTAGCACTGTCCAGGGGAGCCTCATCCTTTCCAGCCCAGTCAGTTACCGACGCTGGGTAGCAGTTTGGTCTAACAATTAAGAACTAGTCTGTCTATTTTTTACCAGCTGTGAGAATTCAAGCAAGGTTCTTAACTTCTGTGAGCCCTCATTTCCGTAAAGGGAAAACCGGGTTTGAAAGTGGTATCTACCTCCTAGGGTTGCTGGGAAAATCAAATAAAACTACTTGTGCAAAATTCTTAGTCCATGCCAAACTGTAATGGTTCAGCGATATTACCTGTATTTAGATTATTATCATAGTCATTTTTATTTAGACCAGCTTCACTTTGCAGAGATCCTTTAGGCTCTGGCAGTATAGAGTCTGGGATGATGGAAAGAAGCTTAGAATTCCCCACCAAGGGATCAGCAGGCATAGGTTGTGGGTAAGGGGGACTTTTAGGAGTGATTCAATCTGATTTCTTGTGCTTTTCTGCGAGTGACAGAGATGCAAGGGTGGTGGTCTCAGACCCAGAACTTAATGGAGCTCGTTTAGCTGCCACAAATCACGGCCAGGAGCTGACCATCTAGATGGAACTCTTTGAACAGTGCTGAGGTCACTGGGCAACCAAGGGCTACAGAGTAACAAGGGGAAAAGATGATTTTATATAATTGTCCTGGTTAATCCAATACCAAAGGATTTTTCAAATGCTTGAAAATTATTATTATTTTTTAGGTAGATGATAGGTGGTGCCCAGCTGTCAGAGGCAGCAGTTTTAGATTAGAGCATGCCACTCAGAAAGGATGTGAGTGGGGGTTGCTTGTCTTTTGTACACTTCCAAACAAGATTCAAACTCTCTGGGCCATTTTACTGATGACATTAAGAAACACTAGTCTACCCAGTCC